>NW_028139639.1:0-54663 GCF_965202585.1 Thalia democratica
AATTCCAATTCTCCACCTAACGCCACGATACATGGCCGACTTTGTGTGGATAGATAATTTGGCAGTAACTTAATATGCTTCTTAATTTTTCATATCATAATATCTAAGTAAACTAAAATGTAATCTGCTAGTAGTATTTTGCAACTAGTTTACTGCAGTTTTATGGTCGTTAACAATTGTTTTAAAAGTTTTGGCTAAGGTTAGTTGTAATAAAGGTCTTAAAAATTGTCAGACTAATATTTCAAACTACCTTAAACTTGCTTCAATTGACCGCACTTTTTAAAATTAAACATTTTTGATTCATCAAAGTTCGACCTAAATACATATTAATTCTTCTTTACAAAATTTTTATTAGTTTTGTTATTAACTAAATTAAATGTAGTCTTTAAAATAAGTTATCTGAAAACGTCTGAAGTTTAGTTAAGTTTTATATTTTATCAACAACTGTTAAAATTTTATACTGTTATACTTAAATTTTAAACTAATTAGTTGCTTAAATGTTTCACTGCAACATTTTTATATTAAATTTTTAAAGCTTCAATGTATAACGTAACAGTTTTAAGTTGCATACTAGTTATCGAAAATAAACAGTTTTAATAGTTAAAGCATATTTCAACTTAATTAATGTTTTTTTATTTTGTTTTATTTGCAAAAGAAATCTGGTTTAAATTTAAAGATTTGCATTTTACTAAATAAACTTGAAAAATTTATAAGTTTATACATTTTCAAAGAAATATGCTTTAACGAGAAATAAAGCTTCAACAATAAATGCTTCAGAATTATTTTCAAAGTTTAACTTTTATTAAAAGCTTAAACATCAAAACAGCAGTTTTTACTGTGTTTACAAGTTATAACATGATAATATTAAGTTCAATTGTGAAAATTATGTATCTTACATATGTTAAGTGTGACATTTTTAAAAAAAGAACAAAGTTTAAAATTTTAAAATATGTTCGTTTTATGTATAACACTTTATTTTCATCTTAAAGTGGTTAATGGTAAGATTTACATGTAATAATGAAAAATTTATTAGAAAACATACTTTCAAAGATGTTTCAACTTATTTTTTATAACTTGTATTGTGTTCATTTTAAAAAACAATGTTTTATATTAGAGTTATAAAATATATTTAGTTTAATTATGAATTATTAGGTAATTTGTTTATGCCGAAATTTAAAACATTTTCAATTTACTTTAATTGCTCACAAATAATACAAAAAACAGATAATAACACCTATATTGAATTTATTAAACAGTTACATTTGTAAACCACATTTCATTGTTATCTGAAAACTTTAATGCTATTTTTCTACTATTCACATTATTTAATTATGTTAATTCAGGAATGTAGTCAAAATTACTGTAAGCTCAATTTCGTTACTTAAGTACACCAATTAAGTTTGAAAATTATTTACTTAAAACTAATCTTTAGTATAACCTTATAAAATTTAACTTTTAATTTGACTTCAGACTATGTATAAGGTGCATAATAAATATTGTCATAACGGTATTTCATTTAATTTATAAACCTGTTTTAAATAGTTTAGTTACACAGTTTTTTTTATATCGTTTGCTTTTGTTAATTCTTGTATCATTTCTTTTGTTGTAAAACAAAGATTTTAAAACAGAATAATTTTATTTTTGCTAAAATAAAGATTGTATGGATTTAAGAGTTGTTTTTAATAATTATATTATTTTAAGTCAGCTTTTTATAAGCATTTTATATTCAGATACTTAAAAAAAAATTTTGTAATTATAATAAAAACTTGATAATTATTTTATAAACAACATATTCATTATTGTACAGCAAATAATTTTTAATTATATCTTTCAGCTTTAATAAGTTCACAAAAAAGAAACTAAAACAAATTGTTAGTTGTAAATTTTCCACAATTTTGTTTACAGAAGTTTATCAATGTATAAGTCAGCAAGAATTTTTGTTATAAACAAAGTAGTTAATAAATTTGTTTTTCAAAGCTTATCTTGATTTTATTTCATTATTAAAATTCACATCGAAGAAAGATAATAAGTAAAGTTTATAAATTTTTTGTTTAAGCTCAAGAAGTTTAAAGTTTTTATTATTTAGTATCTAATTGCGAAAACGTATATAAATATAAATCACTTTTAACAATTAAATTACATACTAAATTAAAAGGCTTTTAGCTTAAATGTTTAAAAGCCAAAAGTTTTTAATTCTTAAAAATATTAATTCTAAAAGTGTATATTAATTGAATTTTATTAGTTTGTTAGGCAATAAAACATTATATATTTAATTTTATTATTTTAAGCTCTTAGAAACATTTAAGGTCATGAGACTAATCGAATGAACTAATTTTGTGTAAAAAAATATTTTGTACTTGTAAAAAATAAGTATTGCTAATATTATAAGCGTTTCTTCGAACTTATAAAATACAGTTTTCTTAGTAAAAAACCTACAGTATAAAAGCTTTAAACTGTTGTTTATGTTCGAATAGTTGAACAAGTATTAACCGCGATTTATTAATAAAGCCAAATCCATTAGAAGCATTTAAAAGTCTGTGTACTTATCAATGTTAAACATAACAACATAAAAAAATAAAATTTATCAGTCAGTAATGTGAAAGCATTTTTTTTGTTTTAAATAGTCTAAATTTTTATGGGAACTTTTTTTATCTATGCAATTTAAATTACTCAACAATAAATTTGTTTTTGTAATTTAATACAAAAATATGTTTTTATAATAATTTTTATTCTGTAATGTTAAATTAGCCTTGAACTAGTTTGTTTTAAAAGGAAGTATGTAAAGTATGGAGTTTTAATTTGATTTCTCATTTTAGTTGTAATAGCACTAAATAAGTAGAATACTTTTAGGCTATTTTTATTTATTGAGAGTACAGGTACTTATATAATACTATGTGATGAGTTTATATAGTTTTATTAAAACTAAAAGCTCACAAACCAACGATTGAAAAAAATTTAGAACAGATATATTTTAACAAACTAACTCTAAAATTTCTAAAATAAGAAATTTTAAGTATGTCTAAGAAACTGTAAAAGCTTTGTAACATACATCAAAATTCTATGTTGTCAAATTAAGCTATTTTATTAAATAAACTTGAGATATGTACTTATATTGTTTATAAGTAAGTTAATATGGATATTAATTACTGTAGGTGCCTTACTTATTTTTTCTGGTATTTGAAACGGTACAATAATAATTACTATGTAACGTTAAAGTTACCTACATGCGAAGCAAGATTTAATTGTTTCAGAACTATAAAAAATGCACCTAGGACTATAACAAATACAGAGATTGCAACATTTTTATAAGATTTGTTTAGTATAATACATAAGCAACGTCTGAAATAAGCTAGCAATAGACTCCTTTTAACAAAAACGTCTTAAAACTAAAACTTTAGTTCACTTATATTGTAAAACTACTATTTGTAGACATTATATTAAGTAACTTGTTTGTAAATTTTTTCTAGCGTTTTGTATTTTTAGATCTACAAAAAAATTACAACGTGATAGATTTTTGATTTTCCATTTATTTTTATTTTGCAAAGTAAAAAAAAAACCTAGTATTTCATTTGTTTCAAAATTCAGTTAAATTTAATTTTAAAAGTATATAAGTAGACAGAAATAAAACATAATTATTACTTGACACTAAAATAACACAATTTAATTACATTTGTACATAAAAGCATATTGTTAAGCAATAAAATGTTAAGTAATAAAACAGTTTATTACATTTTAATTTGAAAACATTTTTTTGCATAAAATATTTAGCGCTCAAACATCAATAAATTTAATTTACTTACAACAAATTGCCAAAAAAGCATTAAACAGATTTAATTAAATTTATTTATTGAAATAAACAGTCATAAGACTTAAAAATACTGTATATATATAAGTATTGTTACAACTTTAAATTAGTCTTACACTGACACTGAAATATTAGTAGTTTATGTCGTTTTTTAACCTTTTAAACTTAAGCGACGATTTAAATGCTTAATCATGAGTTTTACTGTGTACTTTTTGAAAATTCTGACTACTCAACATTTTTTAACAGTAATCAATTAGTCTCTTAGGAATATTTCCAAAAATATACATTGTTTTTAGTTTTGCACAGTTCAAAGTAATACAAAAAAGTTCAAAGCAATTTACTTAAAATGCTGTACAGTTTAATGTTTAATATTTTTGTTTTATTTTTTTTTATAAGGTGCCTTGATAGATCTGATTTTGTTTGTTTTTATTTCAATACTCCTTTGGCATAAATTGTGTAGCAACATTTGCTTTTGATTAGAAAATGTTTAACACTTTCAGTTTTTTTTACTATTTGTTCATGTAAAGATTTTTTATATAATTTAACTCAAATTTAAGAAATTGCTTTTTTTAAGCATGTAAAGTTATTAAAGTAGCTAAACAAAGCTTAAGTAAAGATATGTCAAGTATCAAAGCAAAACTTAGTTTCACTAAAGAAACTTGAATACTAAGAAGGTTTAGGTAGATGCATATATAACTTTATTTAAAACACCCCTTTCTAATGTATTATTACCTTAAGGTTATTTCTTTTAATGAAAAAAATAGGTTTTTAGACTTTATTTTATTATATATTTAAGTTTGTTCGTTGAGTTTATAGCTGCGATTTAGTGAACATGTTTTGTTGATGATTTTTAGTTTTAAGGTTTTTCTAACATTTTTAAGTTAGTATAAATAAGCTCATTTAGTCATAAGAAAGAATATCTTTAGTTTTATAAATAATATTATTTCCGATTTTATTAAAAAAACTGTGATAGAAAAAGTGACCAAATAAATGTTTCTTTTAGTGAAAATAATAAAGTGTATGAAACAATTAAGTTCAATTTAAATGTTGCCGAGTAATCTGAAATTGAACACTTTTAAGTTTTACGAGCTGAAGGTCTCATGACAAAGAATATCATTTTTTAATTTAATTAGTTATATGAGAGTCTTCACATGACTAGCAAAATATACATATATTAAATTTATACATTAAAGCAATTATATATTCAAGTACTTGAAAAAATGTAAACTAATTAACCTTAACTTTTAAAAGTAGAATATTATTTAATTTCAAATTTGCTTTTTGTTTAAAAAGTGTGGTCAATGACAGTATACATATATAGCACAAAAAACTAGTGTAATTAGTTAGTAGATACTTTTAAACTTAGTTAACGTAACTTTAAAAACAACGTTAGGTCTTTTAGTTACAATAATTATAGTTTTAACAAAGTAAAAGTTGGATTGGAAACAGTTACATTTACCTAAAACAAAGAAACTTTTAATAAAATCGTAATTAAAACTGCTAATAAACATCCGTTGTCGTGAAAATAAATTTTAATATGAAATACTGGTAAACTGTATATAACTTTATGTATTCACTTTTTCATACTTTTAGCACGCTAGTTTTCAAATCACACATACTGTGTTTTAAAAAATTTCAAGCATAGTTCAAGTTACTGGAATGACAAAGTTAAACAGAACTGATTATATTGTAAGAAAAAGTGCTTTGTAAAAAACAAATTTTGGTTGAAAAATCTTTTAACAAACAACATTCGTGAGAAAAGAGAATGATTTTTTTCAGTGAAAGCGATTAAACAACAATTTTTGACCTTTTCAAAAGAAGCAATTAATGTATTAATTGGCAGAGTCGGTAGTAGCTGATACAGTTCAATAGTAAACACGACTCGGTAATAGACAGTGTCAATCCAATTTGATAAGAAAAAGTTTTGATTTTTTTGTGAGTAGTTAAACGTTTATTTTTAGCTTCTTTAAACAGTTTTTTGTTTTGAAAAATTTTGGTTTTGAAATCAATTAAGTTCAGTTTGAGAAATAAACATTTTATTAAGATCTTAAAATTGAATAAATTCAGTTTAATTTAACTTTTTTATGTTAAATTTTATAGTATGCATTAAAAAAAATATTTTGTTTTAAGTTCATTAAGATGTATTAATTTACTTTATACCTAAAAAATTTAATTTCTTTTGAATAATTTTACGACTTAATTAAACTGACACAAATATTTTTTTAATTAAAATTAAATTTTTAAATCCTTGCTCTTAAAAAAGTAATTCGATATTACCTCAAGTACTTTTGTTATATAAAAGCGAAACAACATTTAATTACTTAAACTGCTTTAAGCTTTAAATGCTTTAAACATATAACAGAAGTTCAGAAGTCTTTAATTAAATGCCTTTGTATATTATAATAAAGTACTTTATAAAATTTAGCTACGTTTGAACTTTGCTTTTAAATGAAAAACATTGTGACACACTTAGTTTTAAAGTTAGTTTTTTTCTTTTGTACATGAATTTTACTAATCTAGTATTTCTAACATTATTTAGCTGCAAAATAAGTAAAATTTTAGTTTACAGTTAAGCATGTTTTAAAATTACAAAACTAAGTTTTTTGTTAAAATGTTGCTCTTATAATAAGCTAATTATAGTAATGTAGAGTTGACCTCTTAAAAAATATAAAAGTTCGTTCTGTGTAAAACATGCTTTCACAATTCTTTTTTGTTTCTATGAATAAGTTCACAGTTTTGAACTTTGAAAACTAATTTTTAACTTTTTAATTCAAAACTTAAACAATATAGTTAGTTTGGTGGTCTGTTTAAAGTTAACAAAGATTTTCGAAGAAAAAAAGCTCATTAACCGTTATCAATAGTTAGTTAAAATAAACTAACCAACAAGTTATTTAAAACATTTTTGTGCCAAGTACTTAATAAACAAACTTTCAAAAATATTTAAGTCAGATAAAGGAAAAACAAAATTCGTTCACATAAATTAATTAGTTGCGTAATTCTCTTTACTACTATCAGCTGTTATTACCAACTTTTTAAATTTAATGTTTCATGCAACTACTAACATTATTATTAACAGCAATAATTGTTTATGCAAATGTAGCAAATATTGAGAAACTATTGCTATTAACAATCACTTGCTCTTAATAGCTTAGAACTTTGTTTCATGTTTATTGTTTGTTGTTGTTTTGGATCAAGTTCAAGAGCATATATTTTTTCTTTAACTCTTAGTTTTGATAACTGAAAAAGAAAGTAGTATAAAATCCAAACAATTTTTCCTTCGAGTTTTAAAGTTTTAGCAGGTTTAATTTTTAGTTTTGATTAAATAAGAAGTCTGAAAGCTCTTTTAAAATTAAAATTTATTTTTGAAATAAAACTTGAGATTTTGTTTTTGTTTTGGAAAGGTTACATCATGAGGTTTATAAAAAGATAAAAGAAATTGTAAAAACCTTTAACATGAAACGAAGAAAAGTTTTTGTAACAATTTTTTTCAAAAAGAAACTTATTAAACAATCTTAAAAGCTTTGAAGTTATATGTAATATATATTTAAAAAAAAGTATATGTTTTAGTAGTAGTTCAGTAGGCTATACAAGGCGCTCGTTTACAAAATAGTTAATTGCTTATTAAAACTTATTTTATTAGGGCCACCAAAGTATTGTTTATAAAGTTTGCAACAATTATTGGCTACCTTATAACATTAGTTAAAGAGGTATAATAAGTTTTTAATTTTTTTTTATTTGTTAATACTTTTAAAAAGGTAATAGAAGTAAAATAAGCTTTATATTTTGTATGATAATTTCGATTCAATGTCTCACATACATATTAACACGTAGCCAAAAAAGTTGTTATAATTTTGAATTAACTAAGTTTAGTTTCGTAAACTTATATCAAAAAGAAAAACTAATCATTTAAATGCGGTCATTAAGGTAAAACGGTTAAATTTTATAGAAAAATGAATTTAAAAGCTTACCAGTAATCAAAAATTAAAATTTCGTAATAAATTTATAGCGAACAAAAAAACAAGTACTTAAGATTGAAACAACACTAATTAGAATTAGTTTGAGTTTGTAATTATTCGTTTAAAATATGTTTTTTTTTACCACTTGGCTCATTTTTTTTTCTAATAACTTCATACTTATTTAAAAAAAATGTTTTTATTAAAAATGTTTTTTTTTTAAAAAGGTTAAATATTTTTTTCTAGATATAAACTTTATCATGAATCGTGTAATACTTTTGTCAATTGTTCTTGTTTCTTGCCTAGCTTCAGTTGCTATGTCGGGTAAGTCTAACTTATTTACATTTAAACAGTTTATAACTTACACATTTTGATTTAGTTTACTTTTTGAACTAAATGCTAAAGTTTTTGATTTCTTTAGAGTACATATAGACATAGTTGATTTTATTAATTTTACCAGGTGTTTCGATCTAACGTCTAGCCAATTAGCAATATATTGGCTATACTTCCTTTATTTATTCGCAAAAATTGCTTTTTACAAATGAGTTTTTTTTTCAAACTTTACCTCTAAAAAAATTATATTAAACTTACAACCGTTGAAAAAATTTAATAGTTTTCGTATAAATGTAAAATAAAAGAAAATAAACACATACAAAATAATGATTAAATATGTATCTATTTATCTGCAGTTATAACAAAAATTAAGTTTATTAATTAAGAATTTAAGTTAGAAAACTAATTTTCTTGCTAATATTAGATTTTTAGTTTCTTAATTGTAGCAATCTTTGTGACTTAATTAATAAAACATCACCAAAACCAATTAACGTTTATAATTAAACCGCAATAAGAATACCTGAAAAAAAAAAGTTCACTAAGACCTTAAGCTAAAGTTTGAAGGTTTTATAATAACTTAACATACTGATAAATTTTTACTATGCTGTGCTAACCATAGTTGCTGTACTAGCTTATATTAAAGTAAAGTGAATTTTAATTTCTAAAATTTTTATCATTTAAAAATATTAAAAACTTCAAAACAAATAACTTATCGAGATTTTTATTAGTTATTTTGAACAAAAAGTATTTATTTTATATATATATGTATATTTTATTTATTGTAATTTTTTTTTTTTTTTCAGACTGCCAAGTGGGCACCAACATAGAGTGTGACGTCAGCGACCACTTCGCGGGAAACCCCATCAACTCGTGCGTCACCGACTACAAAACGAACGCGATGACGTGCAAGGTGAACGACGTCAAGGTCGCCTGCGGGCACTGCGTCACCGGACCCGCCGTTACCGTGGCGACCGTCAAGAAGGTGGCAAACCTCGATGACGATTCTGATTATGACGTGGCTGACGAGACGACAACTGGTGCTAGTATGACGTCACAGACAGACAGCACCGTCACAAAAGCGACTGGAAACGAAACCACTGAACCTACTGAAGCTGTCACCGGTAAAACGGTCGAACAAACTACTTCAACTAATGCTGCGGTGAACCAAACAGCTAATGACGTCACGAAAAGCGCGAACTACACCACACCCGAAATGACGTCAGCATCCGAGAATGCCACGTCAGCTACTACATCATCGACACCCAGCGACGCGACCACCACCAAGAAACCTGATTCGGGATCGGAGCAGACCACGACCAAGAAGCCGGATTCGGGTTCGGTGCAGACCCCGGTCATCGTGGGCGTGGCTTGCGCGTTTCTGGTGGTCGCTATCGGCGCTGGCGTCCTTGTTTGGTACAAGAAGTATGTAAAGTTTTTTAATGAAATGTATTATCGATTTAATGTAGCCTGTTAATAAGTCAAACTAACTAAACAACTAAATGTGGCCTTATTTTGTTTCTATTAAAATAGTATTAGATGGTATGTGTAAAAGTTACTATTTGCGTCCTTGTGTGGCATATGAGGTACATTTTAAAAAATTTATCAATTAGTTATATTGCTAAACTTGTGTTCTTTATATATGTTTATTTATCCAATAATCAGGGTAAAAGAAACCAAAAGACTAAATTTAAGACAAAAGTTTAAGCTTTTAGTTTGGTAATGTTAAATGATTAATGTAATAACAATCAATTTCATTGCATTTAAATTTACTTATTTTAAAAGCTTCCAAAGCAATCGTTAAGTAAGTCTCAAAAAAAGTTTGTTACATGTTTTAATTTCCTTTAAGATTTTAAAACAGTAAATATCATTTAGAGTTAAGTTTGCTTAATTAAGACAACTAGTTTTAAGTTACTAGATTAGTGAGAGGATAAAAACTTGAAAACGTTTTAATGTGGAAGCTTTCCTTAAATTAAATTCAATAGTCTTATATTTAATTACACAATAAACAGTTTTTTTTTTTCAATTTAAAACCTAGATTATTTAACTTATTAAATTAAGTATGTTAAAATAGCAAATACTAAAGAATATAAAAAGTTCATATATTTGTTATACAAATAATGTTTTTATATTTGCAGCAGAAATGATGTAAAAAGCGACAAAGATATAGAAATGAACAATTGCCAAAATAACTAGTTTTTGTTAGTTTTCTTATAATGAATCTTAAAATTTATTAAACTTTAAGCAAAATTATAGACATTTATAAATTATAAAATCTCAACATGGTTTTGATTTAAAAACTCAGTGTTTAAGATATGTTACTAATAGAAAACTTTTATAGCAGCTTTAAGTATTTAATAAAAAGTTAAAGACTTAAAGGATTGACGTAAACTTGAAGTAGTACAATTAATTTTTGCAGTAAAATTTTTTGATAAATTAATCTTTACTTTTTATGACCTAAATTTATTTTCTAAACTATACAAAAAAATTTTACAGGTCATTGACAAAGACTGGTTTTCCTATGGTCTGTACAAATGGCAGAATTCTGCAACTATTAGGAAATAAGTGATGTTCTTTTACTAAACTGTGCTTTAGACTGGTTCAGTTTACATTCCTTCTTATAATTTCTTAAAATGTTTTAGCTTATTAAAGCTGGTTTGTGTACTTATCACTTTTAAAACTTTCCAGTTACGCAAAGTTTGTTTTCTACAATATTCTTACAAACTATCTCAATAACTAGTTTTGTTGTGATCTTTATTTTAGTTTCAAGGTTGAAGACATTGACTTATGAATATTTTTGAGATTTTTGTATAAAAAATGAGGTCAATGTTCACAACTATTAGCTATAAAACTTTAATTTGAACTTTTCAACTTTTCAATAAAGTTATTATATAAGATAACTGTTTTTCTTCAAATATGTGTTTTTTGTTTTATTTTTGCACGCTTATTTGTTGATCAAATAAACAATAAAACCAAAGAATAAAATCAATTTGTACGACTTATAGATTAAAATATTATTTCGTACTTCAATGACTACTTTCTAAATATATTTTGAAAAACTTAAAGTTAATATAAAAGTAATAAATATTTGTACTTTAAATTTTACCAACGTTATAAAGGTATAGGTATCTGGTTTAAAAGTAGTTTTTGTAATAAAATCGACAATAGCTTTTTTCAACCTATTTGAAGCTAGATTTGCGTTTTTTTATATTTCATTAACAGCTGTTTAAAAAAACTTTTGAAAATTAGTAATTTTGAAAAATATAAATAATCTAGTGCTTTTCTGCCAAAATTTTAGCTAAACGCTGTTAATAATTAAAAAAACCTTTAAAACTAAAACACTTTAAAGGCTTTTATATCCGAAGTAGTTTATATGTACTAAAAGAATAAATTTTGACTTTACTTTTACAGCTACGCTTATACTTATGTCTTATTGTTTTCATCTACTAAAAGTAGAACTTGGTTTGCAAAATTTGTCATAACTTAAATTTGTTATAGAAAAAGTTTAGCTTAAAGTATATACTTCAAAACTCCTAAAACAAGTCAAATAACATATAAAAATAGAAATTGAATCTAAATTTTTATTAAAGAAAAATTTAGAAACCAAAAAGTTTATAGTAATATTCTAACTAATGTTAAGTTTACAACTTTTATATTTTAAAATCTATAATGGTAAGGTCAGTAATTTGTTTTCTTAACAACTCAATATACATTTATGGTTTTTACGATGCATTGTTATGCTTAACCTAGTTTTAATCTATTATGGTCAAATATAATTTTTTTGATAAATGCTTTGACGAGTGTTTTAATTTATTTAAATAAAACTTGTTTAATGAAAAAAAAGTTGAAATATGAAACAAAACACTAAACAAAATAAATGTATTATATAAAAAAGTAGAAACAAAGTTTTAAAAGTTTTTATTTTAGGCCGCCAAAATTTTTATTATTTTAAATTAAAATTTTTTTAGTTTTCAGGTTTGAATCACAAAATAGTAACCGATTCAAGCAAATAAAACCCTGTTATTAAATTAAATGCTTTAAAACGTTTCTACTAGAACAATTGACGTTCATAAAACTAGTTGACATGAAGTTTAAATTGAGTTGGAAAACATTTTATAAATAGTTTTTTAAAGCACTAAACTTCACATGATTTCTTCTATTTTAAAATCAATTTAAGAAACTGTAGAAATTTTATTTATTTGAATAAATATAGTTAGTATACTGCAGGGGCGTGTCTAGACTTTTTTCAAAGGTGGTTCACAATTTTTTTGTTAATAATTTCCCGCATAAGTACGCATTTCTTAGGTATGCACTGCCAGTTAATTACGCAATATTTAGCCGAGAAACTCTGTGTTTAAAATGCTTTTTTCTGCTTAAAAATAACAAAAAATCATTTAAGTATATTTTGGAAAAATGTTATTTTTTTTAATTTATTATACTGCAAGAATCAGAAAAATAATATTAATATTAAAAACTTTTTTTTCAAGTAACTTAATCTATAAAAATTGAAATTTTACTGAAAAAATGGGTAGTTACCTTGGATGACGTCGCACCAATATCAATCTGAAACTATATTTAATTCAGTATTGTTTTTTGCCATAATTATAGGCTTAAAATCTATATTTTATAAATACATAAATAAAACTTATTTATAATAAACCAATAAAACTTATATATTTAATTGATATTTGTGCAATATAATTTCAGCTTAATATTTGTGCAATATCATCCTAGGTAATAACCAAAAAATGTTTAGATTTATACAATTAAATTAAAATACCTTTTAAGTTATAATTAAATGTCGCCTGATGGTGCAGGAATTCTAATGATAATTTTGAAATCTTTTTGAGTTGAAAATTTAAAAAAATCAAGAACCAACTTTATGGCCTACAGATATACAAAAACAAAACAACTTAAATAAAAATATTAAAATACCATTAAATGATAAAAGAATAAATTCTAAGGTGGTGTAGTTGTCTAAAGATGATTTTGAAAACTTTCTGAATTGAACTTTTCAAGATAAAAACCCAGTTGGTTGACACATAAACAGAAAACACAAATTTTAAAGTACAAAAGCTTCACACAACATTATTGTATATAATAAACTAAGTAAAATAAAACTTAAGTGATTTTATTGGACATTTTTTAGTAAAATTGTACTTACTAGTTCAAAAACAACATTTGATCAAAAAAAATTTACTAAGTAACGATTTATAGTGGGAACTAAGAGCATCTTAGTAAAAAGTTTCCTAGAAAAAAAGCTACTTTAAAACTTTTAACTTTTATAATGTCACAATTAAAGTTTTATTTAAAATCTATTTCAGCTGGGCAAAAAGGAGCTTTTTTTTTTAAGGAAACTTATTAATCTTTCAGTGTTATAAATTCAACATTCATTATTCAAAGTTTATCAGTAACAAAAACAAAGTCAATAAACAACGTTTTTAGTGATGTTCTAAGAATCTTTTTTTCTTCTTCTTTTCTTTTTTTTCAGGGGGTTCACAGGAAACAGGAAACCAGTCAAAACACGCCCCTGGTATGCTATAAAAAGCAACCAATAGCCAACAAAATCTCATAAATTTTATTACTTTATTAAATTATTCGCATTTATAACTTAAATAGTTCAAAATGCGTTTTCTACGAACTATGTTTTTTTTGTTGTTGTAGGGTAGACCTTAAAAGATACTAATGTTTATATATAAACTTAAATTGCGAGTCATATAGATTACTATTTACTTTTTTTTGATATCAGAACTAGCTTAGAATACTGTTATAAATAATGATAAAATAATCTTTAATAACTTTAAGATACCCCACTTTAACTAACACTTAGTAAATAATCTATACGACTATTATTCATAAATTAACCGTTTTAATCTTTTAATTTTTCTATCATTAATTAATAGTAAAAATCTGTTTGAAAATAATATACTTATTTTAAGTTTCATCGGCTATATGAAGTTTCAAATAGGTACTTAACTGCACCACACGATTACTAAAAATCAAGCAATACATACATTTGATTTGAGTAAAAAACATATACGTTTATAGAAACAAACTTGTTTTTATACTAGTTTAAGTTCTTGGTAATTATTAAATATTTTTATTTTTTTAACTAGTTTTGTTTAGTAAGTTTTAATATTTTAACTTTTGTCAACAATTAATACAAAACTCAAGCAACAAATGTCTATTGCAAAAAGGTATTTTACTTTAAAATATAGTTCATTTCAAAGAAACTTTGACTTAACAGACGGTTTTTAATTTAAATAATACATAACTTACAAATTAAATAAAACTGTTTTTTCAATGAAAGTGCAATATTTTTTTCAGTAATGTTTAAAAGTATTAGAATATAGTAGATCAATAACTTTTTAGTTGGTAGTCTACAATTGTAACTTAGGTTTTTGTAGGTAGCAGTAGAAGATATTAAAATTTGGAAATAAAATAATTGGACTTTTCTTTTTAAACAAGCATCAGTTTATATATATATACTTATTGTTTTTTAATAAATGTCAAAGTTTTTAAATTTTTATGTTAAAGTTCATGAAGCATTTCAGAAACTCATATACTTTGTTTTTATGTTGTAAGAGTTATATATTTTTCCTTCTTCTCAGTATTTCAAACTTCCTAACCTTTAAATATTTCGTATAAGATAAAATTACCTTTAATCTAGAAGGAAATAGGTAAAATAAAGGAAACTAATATTGAAACGTGTTTTTAAAATACTTTTTTTTTTACTTCAAAAAAATAAATTTAGATGGTATGAAAACTACTTTGTTTAGTATTTTATAAAAGTACGTTTATAGCTATTTCTAATATTTTAGATTATTTTGTTTAATCATTGACTACTTAATTGTTTCTAGTAGTTTAAAAAAATTTACACTTAGTTCATCAAGCAAAAGATATAGTTAAGTTTTGAAAATTAAATGTCTGACTAAAGCTTAATTTTAAATTGTTTTTTACCTTAATTACAACCTCAGTATATTACAGTTTTTAGTAATAAAAATAAATCATTTTGCACAATATGTGATTAATTTATTTAAATAAACAATTAAAGTTTTCAAGCAAGTGCGATTTGTTTATTATTTACACCAGTTTTATGCTGAACCATCATATTGACACTTATCTGTTAGAAACATCTTCGCATAAGCAGTAAATCATTAAATCGTTCGTTAAGACAATAATGCAAAGTAAGCACTAATACTTTTTCGTACACTCAATATTTATGCTGGCAGTTTTATTTGTATATATAAGGAATCAATGTTAAACTAATGATTGGTAAAAAGATAAACTTTTAGAAGGGTATTGAGTTTGCTTAATACTAAGAACATAGGTACATACTTTTTTCTTTCAATACTAAAAGAAAAGTAAATCAGATAAACGGCTTGAAAAATATTTGTATACAGTTTGATAAACTATAATTTTAAAAAAAAGTTTAGCCTTAAATATTTTTAACTTTTACTTAAAGATGTTAAGATAGAAAGTAATTATATATAAATTTAAATTTCAATTCTAATAGATAAAAATAAAATACTTAAGTTTTTTTTTTAGTTAACTGATACTTTTATTTTACTTAGATAACTATAAAGTGCTAACAAAGTTTGGTTTTATAAAAAAATGTTTAAAAACTTTTCAAACCAGGTTCTTTTAAGCGTACTTATGAATAATAGTATGTACTTCAAAATTCTACTAGCTTTTTACTTGGTATCTACAGCTTTTTCTGGTTAGTTTAACTGTATTTTTTAAATTTTTCTAATTTAAACTTAGTAATTAACTTTTAAAATAAATTTACTCAGGTTTATTCACAGTATAAAAAAATTGTACTTATGAAGTTTTACACTTTAAACACTTTAAAACTAAATTAAAACTTAATGCTAAGTTTTATTTAGAATATTTTTGTTTAGTTTGTTTAGAAAGTAGAAAAATTAAGCACAGTTTATAACTTTGTATTCAAATACATTTAATAGAATATATAAAAGTTTAAAACTGTTATGTTTTCACTTATTAAATGTCTAAAATGTTAATTTCGGTCTTTATTAATTCAAAAAGAGTTGTCAAGCTATATAAGTTTTAATAAAAACATCTTACTTTAAACCTTTTGTTTTTTACAACAGCTTGCCAGCTAGGAACAGATATTGAATGTACTTACCACCGCGATTACAAATACAACTGTTTTGCTTACAAAAACAGAACGGTTTGTATTGGCAGAGATACCCGTGTGGACTGCGAACCTTGTCCCGATACCACTACACTAATACCTCCTGTAACCATGACAACGATTTCTAGTGGTTCCTTAGCCCAAAGTACAGAAGACACAAAAAATTCAACCAGAGAAGTTCCCACTGGTAAACTATCATCTGGTGTTGGGAGTACTGCGACTGAAGCTAGTTCAATCATGAAATCGAAAAAAGTTTCCAAGAAAACTGCTACTAACAGGCAAAACGTAAATGTCAGAACTACAGCAACGGAAAATAAAGGTGACAAAAAAGCAAGCAATACAAAAACTGTGGCTGATTCTACAAATACTACCAAAAGTGAAAATGTTAAAACTATGACCTCTCAGGGCGAAAACAAAGGAGACAAAACAAGAAGCAATACAGCAACTGAAGCCAATTCTGCCGCTGATCCTAGTAAAGTGACCGTAAAAACTGCTACAGTAGTAGAAAATGTCAAAACTACGACTGATGCAGGTTTGAAAAAAGTTGGAGATACAGCAAACAAGACCAATGATGTTGACGACCAAGTTGCGGACAAAAACGCTAGCAAAAGTGCAAAAAATGTTGAGCCAAACACCACCACAGTTAAAACTGATCTAGTTAATGTAACGACAGAAAGTGATTTAAAGTTCGAATTTGTGGATAACAAGAAAGACACAAATGTATCAAGTTCGGGGAATACCCCAGTTATTGTGGGTAGTTGCATCGGCTTCCTGGTGATTGCATTGTTGTCATTGGAGTTATTGTTTGGAGAAAGAAGTTTGTTTTGAATATTTTTTTTATTTTTTTAAATTAAAACTTTAATGGTAAAAGTAATGAACGCTTCAAAGCACCTTAGATGCTAAATGAATAGTTATTAGTTTAAACTTGCGCAATGCTTTCGAGAAATAAAAGTAAATGTTTTAGTTTTCTATACTTAGTATAAAAATATTTTGTCAACTTATTTAGTTTTGAAATATAGTTTAGTACTCATTTCGCTTTACTTATAGCACTTAAAAACAAAATAATTTTGTAGTTTTTCAATAAGTTTAATAACATCAAGAAAAAAAAATGCAAAAATAGTTACTAGATTTGTAAAAAGTTATTGTTTTGAAATTAACGTTGAAAAATTCTATGAATATTAAACCTAAACATTTTTATTTCATGTTTACAGAAAGTCAAATGAAAGAAAAAATATAAGAAAAAACGATGACTTAGAAATGAACACTGCAATGATGGGAAAAACAGTTAATCTTTTTTTTTGTTATGTTGTTTAAAAGTTATCAATAAGCTTAAGTTATTTTAAAATTTAGGTAAAAATATATATATTTTAATGTACAATCTTAAAGAAACGAAAAAAGTTTTACACTTTTTAATATTTAGAATAAAAGACATTTTTACTTGTTCTGCTAATTTCTTACGAGGACTATACAGTCGTTGTTTAGCTGAATTAAAACATTTAATAAAATTTAAGGTCTTTTATAAGTTTTATATCAATAACATGTTTAACTTCAAGGCAAAAATTAATATATTAAACTTTTGATAAAACTGTATACTAAAGTTTGTATCTTAAACTTTTATAAACATTAGTTTACTTACGAACATACTAATTACTTTATTATTTTTTATGATTTTAAAGTATAATACTTACTTTATGTGATATTTAAATTTTCTTTCTAATGTTCACAAAATAAAAACATATTTTTTTTAGGAAAGTAAACCCGGGTTTTCCAAAAGTTAACCGAAATAGCAACACCATGTAGTCAACAGTAATGAAAATGTTTTTCTAAACTTGGCTGTTTTTATTATTTGCAAAATATTTTGTGTTATTTTCTCGTTCTGGCTCATCGAATATATTGTTTTGTTTTTACATCTAAAAAGGAATACTATAATATTTGTTTTATAATTACAAAACTAAATGTTTTAACTACTGTTTTTAAAGCTTCTTATATCAACATTAAAACGGTTTTAGAAAAATGAAATTGTTTTGATATTCAATTAAAAGTTTTAGAAATATTAAATTAAGAAAAAGGTTTTAATTTAGAATTATGAAAGCTTATAATATTAATATTACAACGGTTTTAGAAAAAAGGAGCTGTTATTGATGGTCATTTAAAAATTTTATAAATTGTAATTAACAACAAGGTTTTAGTTTAGAAATATAAAAATAAAGTATGTTTATGTAGTTTTTTGTATTTATAATTAGTACTTTAAGAATACTAATATTAAACTGGTTTTGTTTAAAACTTGAAGTTTTTGTTATTTTTTTTATTCTAACTTAACTCATTTGTTTATTTATTTATTTTTTAAGCTATAAAACTTTAAAATGCTAACACCATAAAGTATATAAATCTTAAAGATAATGTTTTCGTTAATACTCTATGAACTATTCTCACAGTCGCTAAATATATAAATTTCTATTTACATTATTCCTTATTCTCAGTATTAAAAACTTCTTAACAGCTAAACACTTGGTATAACATAGAAATACCTTTAACCTATAAGGAAATGAATAAAAGAATGGAAACTAATACTAATATGTAATTTTCATTTTTCAACACTAAAATAACTAGAAATGTATGAAAACTATTTTGCTTAGTGTTTAATTTTTTTTTCTTTATCTCAGTACTACAAACTTCCAAACAGTTGAATACTTGGTATGACCTAGAATTACCTTTAACCTATACGGAAATAAATAAAAGAAGAAAACTAATATTGAAAAATTTCACAATTTTTATTTTTAAATTCAAAAAACAAAACTACAACTATATAAAATCTACTTTGCTCACTATTTACTAGAAGTACGCTTAGAACTATTTTAACAGTGGTTAAACTTATTTTGATTACTTTTTATATAGTAGGTTTGTTCTAATATTTTAGACTTTTATAAACTTTTAGAAAAGAAATTAAGATTAAATATTTGAAACTTTAATCAGTGCAAAAGTTTAATTGTGGTTTTTTACTGATACTAACAAGCAAAAAAAAAAAGAGTAGAACTAGTGAAATAAATACAGTAGAACACTAGCCAATAATTTTATACAACATGTTTATAACAGTTTAAACTTTACAATCAAGTGTTATTTGCTTATTATTTATTTATTGTTTTTATACTAATTCATCAAATTAACACTTATCTGTTGAAAGTATTGTCTCTTAAGCTGTAACTAGTTTATTAAAGGTTATTTTCTTTTAAATAAAATGATGCAAAGTTAGCACTATTGTTTTTCTATATTAAATATTTGTATAGAACGTTTTTTTGAATAGAAAACTAGTCATTATTAAATCGCAATTTAAAATTTATGCTTAAATAAAAGATAAACTTTTAGCAGAACAGTGTTGTAGTGTTGCGTTTACTTAATATCAAAAACATAAGTAAAAACACATGTATTAAATAAGAAAAAATGTTAAACTAGATAGATAGCTGAGATAACTTTTACTTATAGCTTTGTTGATAAATTTATAGATATATATTAGCTTGAAATATTTAATCTTTTAGTAAAACACATTAGAATCAGTTTATATTTCGATTCTAATAAAATAAAATAAAAACTTACATATTTCTATTAATAAATATATCTATGTTTAGGTTTACTTCAAAATCATTTTAAACCTTTACCTAGAAAAATATTTTTCAACCAGAATTTGTCAACCTTACTTATGAACAATAAATTGTTAAAAATTCTACTATCTTTTTACTTGGTATCTACAGCTTTTTCTGGTTAGTTGGTTTTAATGATACTTTCTTTATAAAATTAGTAGTTAACTTATAATAATAAATTATTTTTTATAAATTCATAATACACCAAAAAGTGTAGTTAATAAGTTTTGAACTTTAAATACTTGCCCTCTTTAAAACACTTACAGCTAAATATAATTGTGAGTACTTTTAATTTAATCTGTTCAAAAAACAAAAACTAAGCACAATAAATATGTTTCCAAATGCTCGTGAGTAAATAAAAGTTAAACATTTCACGTTTATACATTTTATTTGTTTAAAATTGCATTAATCCCTTTAGAAACAATGTATGTTAAATTACATATATTCGAATACTTAAAGCCTAGTTCGGAATAATCCCGAAAAAACCTCAGCAAAAGATATAAAAACGTATTTTTATTATACTACTGGAATAAGATTAATATAAGTACTGACAAGGTTTTTGACCGAAATTTAGTTTAATTACTAAATTCTTAAAAAATAAAATGTGTCAATTGGCCACTAGAAGTAGAGACCTTTGTGTATTGTCTTCAATAAATCAAAACATATGATAAAAACGCATCATTTTACACTTTGTTTTGTTTTGTTTACAAACAGAATGTCAGTTAGGAACGAACATCAAATGCAAGTTCTCATGCTTCCTCCATGGCAACGAGAAGATGTGTGAAATCAGCATGAATGAGTATGTCATCTGTGGGGATTGTGTTGAGCCTACTACAGCCTTGCCAACGACTTTAGAGGGTTCTACCGTCCACGAAGGCGCAAAAGAACCAAAGTTTTCAACCGCAAAACCTTCTTCTAGTAAACTATCATCTCTTGTTGAAAATAAAAAGACTAAACGTAGTTCTAGCAGCAAACCAAAAAAAGATTCTCTAATTACTGCTACTACTGGAAAAAACGTAAATGGCAAAACTACGGCAACGAAAAATGAAAGGAAAGGTGACAAAATAACAGAAAATACAACAAATGAAGCTAATTCTGCCGCACAGTATGACAAAGTCCCCTCAAAAACTGCTACTGTAGGTAAAACTGTCAAAACTACAACATTTGAAGGTGTGAAAAAAGGTAAAGAAACAGTTGAAAATAACGATATTGATAATAAAGTTGACGATAAAAACTCCGGCAGAAGTACTGACATGTTAGGCCCAAATCAACCCACAGTTAAAACTAAAATAGGTAATGAAACGACAGAAAGCATTTTTAAGTATGAACCTACGGACAAGAATGACGAAGCTGCATTAAGTTGGGGGAATACCCCAGTAATTGTCGGTGTTTGCTGCGGTTTCCTGGTGATTTCCGTTGTCATTGGACTAATTATTTGGCGCAAGAAGTTTGTTTTAAATTTATTTTAATTTTTTTAGTTAGAAGTTTAATGTAACTGTTATCAAACGACAAAAAAGCGCTCAAAGTATTTGGTTATAGGACCTGGTGCAAGAAAAAAATCTTTCAGCTATCGAGTCGTACACCACGGGTACCTTTTAACTACTTGTACAGAACATGATGTTATACATTAATGATAAAATAATAAATATTTCGTAGTACTGAGACACTAAAAAAATAACTATATCAGTTTAATTTACTTAATGCTTTTAAAATATGGAGAAAAAAAACTAACTAGTGTACTCATAGTTTTAAAAGTTTGTTTTAAACAGCTAGTTTTCTTAAGTAATTTTTAATATACATCTTTAAGATATAGAACTTTAGAAATCAAAAATTGCAGTTTGTTATTTAGTTTAATAGCATTTAGAAAAACTATAGATTTTTTATAAAATATAATTAGTTACTAAATTTATATAAAATCCTTTTCTTAATTACAGTTGGTTACCTCAAAATTAAAAGTTTAAAAACTTTAATGAATATCAAATTTAAACAATGTTGTTTCATCTTTACAGAAAGTTTAAAACAAGTAACAACAAAAGAAAAACCGATGACTTATATATGTTGCCGCGATGAGAAAAATTACAGTTAGTTTTGTAAAGTTATAATACTTATAGATTACCTCAAAATTTGAATTATTTCAAAAAAGGTAAATATTGATAACTTGCAATAGATAATCTTTTATAAAGTAGAACATATTGTACGTTTATTAAAAAATCAAGCACAACTTTACTTACAAGATTAATGTGTTAGAGCTAATCTCTAAAGTTTTCTTGACTTGAATAACTTGACCAGTTACTCATATAAGTTTTTCATAAAACTAGTCATTTTAAAGAGTTTTATTAAAAGTTTAGATTTTCGACTACTAAATACTGGAGTTTTCTATCTATTATAAATGAATAAAGGTGTATATTAACTTGATAGCGAAAATACTTTAGAATTAAAACAAATATGTTTTACAGGAAAGTATACCCTAGTTGTCCGACAGTTAAACAAAATGACAGCACCATGTAATCAACAGTTTTGATTTTTTTGATACTAAGCTATTTTAATTTGTCTCTTACGTTCATTGTTTTTTTTTTATCGTTCTAGCATGTTCTAGATTTGTTAAACTTTTATTAATAAAAACTGCCACTTAAACATTTTTATTTCTATATTTACAAAGCTAAGTATTCTTGGTACCCGTTTAAAAGCATAAAATAATAATAATCAAATCGGTTTTCGAAAAACAAAAAATGCTGATAATAATAAAAATGAAGTTTTATAAAAAGTAACAAATAAAAAAAAGTGTAGTTTTTAAATTCAAAAGTTTATTTGTGTGATTATTCTTTTTGAATACTAACTATTAAAGAAAGCATAAAATAAAGTTTTTTCAAATGTTCTCAAAAACTCGAAAACTCGTATGTTAGTTTACTGATTTACTCCACAATAGACCAAAAAAATATATAGTGTAAATAAAATTTTAAAAACAAATTATAAATTTTTATAAAAGTTTTATGAACTATTTTCACAGTCGCTGGATTTGCAGATTTCTGCTTTAAACTGTTTGCTCGTTATATTTTAAAAATACATAACCGTAGCATGTTTTTTTTTTCAAGAAAAATATAAATAACTTACTAGATTTAAAATCTTTAGTTTAAATCTTTTAACTTTGCGCTAACAAAAAGAAAAAAAATCTAACTTTATTTAGGTTTTTTTTATTTAGAATAACTACAGTGAGCATGCTAGTTAAAAATTTATAATCATTGCTTACGATGTAATAACAAACATAAGTTTTAGTAGACCAAGCAGAACAATTTACTTCCTGTAATTTTGATAAAATTTTAAAGACTATAAAACAAAAAATTTTGTCTATTGTAGATAAAAAAACCACAAGTTTTCTATTAATTTTTTTCAAACAACTCCATTTAGTTTTTATATCTTAAACTTTCAGTAATGTTTAAAAACATTTGCGTACATCAATTAATTAAATAAAAAACTTTTAAGTAAATTGAATATTAAAAATAAACTGACCTACATCTTATTATAAACAAATAGAGTTTTGTAAACTAAAATTATAAATAGGCAGTATAAATATAGAAAAAGCGATTAATTTTTACTTTTGCTGTATAAAAAGCTTGTCAAAGTTGTTTTACGCTTAAGTTTTAACCCGTTTAAATAAAAGTTAAGTATCAATTTTAATTGATAATTAATAAAAATGAACTGAAAAAACAATAAAAAGTATGTATAGTTGTTGTGCATTGAGGTTTTCTCTTCTTAACACCCTTACACACCGTATAGTTTTACGTAAAAACTTACTTTAATTAAGTTTCTATGAAACAGTACTATCAGTGCGAAAGTTAGCTTAAAATTGTTTTCATATTTATCTGCGTTGTAAACCAGTTCTTTTGAAATAATCTAATAATAAGTTAACTACAAAGATGAGCTTGTCAACACACACAGTAAAAATTTTAACCTCGTTAAAATTTAACTTCATTTTTAAACAGTTATTTTTTAGCTCAGCTCAGTTCTCAGTAAAAAGAGATAGTTTTAACAAACTTTATAAACTATTAATGTGTTAAAAACATGTTCATTAGAAAATATTGAAACACTAGTTTAGAAAATTTTTTTAGTTAAACTGAATAAATATATATAATTTTATAGTAGAAAACTACATTAGACAATTATAAACTAAAATATACTCAATAGTTTGAAAAACAAACTATATTTGTGTAAAACGTATTTTACAATTTTAATACTTTGTGTTCATTATCAATTTTATCATAAACTAAAATAATTTATATTAAAACAAAACTTAAAACTAAACTGCTGTAGCTTTCAAATCAAAAGTATTCGGTTGAAAAGTATTATTAAAACTATTAATAGTTATAAAAGTGTTAAACTAATTTTGAACTTCAAGTAAAACAGTTTTACTGTTTTCAATTAAATAATTTGTACTCAATACTACATTAATTTTCTAGTAATTAAATAAAGCTTAAAGGCTTTAATTTTTGAGAATTTTTTAAAGCATAATTAAGTCCTTAAAAATTTTTGTTGCTTAATTAGTATTTTATAAAGTATTTAGCAAAAATCAAGTTTGTTTTGTCAAAATGAAAATTTATCATTAAAGTTAAGTTGTGTTTAAATTACTACACTTAGTTTAGTCTTTTAGTTTAACAAGTTTTTGTGTTTTGAACTTTAAAATAATTTAAAATAAAACTTTAGCTGTGTCTGAGCATTAGTCAAAGATAGTTTTAAAATGTAGTTTACTTTGAAACGAGAGTTTTGCATTTTGAAACAACAGGTTTTATGAATTTAAATACTAATTTATTTACTAAAACTTATGAACAATTACAAAAAAAGCAAGTTAAATACAATTTTGAATTTTGTTTATAAATTTCATTGATATGTTAGATTAATGGTGTAAATTTACTGTTTTATTTTCTTTGTTTTTAAATTATGCATCCTTTATATTTTTATACTATTTTTAAAACATAGAGCTTTTACTAACTTTGAAAGACAAAACTGCTTTTAAAACTTTGAAAACTAAAGAAAGAATAAAAGCAATTAAATTAATAAAGCTTCATTTTTTTTCAATAAGCCAAATATCATTTTATTTGTTCTTTTCAACAAAAAGTTAAACCACTAAACTTAGAAAAAATGCTATAAGGTTACTTTACCTTTGCTCTATAAGGAATTGAGATTTAGTAAGGTAGTTCTAAGTAAAAGCAAAAAAAATCTTTAACCGAAAAATATAATTTGAAAGTTGCAATTTTTTTTTGTACTTTAGAAAAAAGAAGTGTTTTGAAGTTTATAATCTTCAGTACTACAGCTTTTAAAAAATAAACTTTTGTTATTTTGTTTGTATTTTTTTATTAATGTGAGTAGTCTAATCAAAACATAAAAAAATTTGACCAACATTTAAAGTATATTTTATTATTATAAAAAAAAGTTAAAAGTCTAAATTTTTATAATAAGTAAGCAAAAAAAAAACGTTCTAATTGTGTACTGTCAGTAATAGATAATTGTTTATTCTTATTTTACACAAAATGGTAGACATAACATATTTTGTCAAGCTAAGGTGTTTTGTTTATTGACAACATATATTTTTGACCTTATGCAACAAACAATAACACCTAACTGTTAGAAAAATATTAGTATGTGTTAGAGTTTTTCAAATTTGATATTTAGTATAAAACTTTGTTATTAAAGGTTTTTTAGAAAATAAAACTTAATTTATAACTTGTTTTAGTTGCTAAGTATAACTTATAAATATTATATAATACTAGTTCAGTTATAAATAAACGAATGGAAGTTTTTAATTTGTTTTAAGTTTAAACAAAATATTTAAAGTTCAGTTTATTTTGAAATTAAGTTTTAAATTAAGGAAAAAACTAAACATGCTTTTAATAAACAAGCATTCAACAAGTTACAACAAAAAAAAAAGAATTTTGAAAGAGATATAATTAACTTTGAATAGTTAGTGGTATGTATTATTAAAACAGTTAGTGTTAAGTGCTTTTTATTACAACTTCGAAATTTCTACCAAGTTGCTTAACAATGGTAAAAATAGTTTTGTTGCAAAAAAATGCAGAAGTTCTAACAACTTAGTGTCAAACATCACATACAAGTATAACACTTTATAACATTGAAGCGGGTTATTTTCTATTTAATTAGTTTAATAGTAAAACAATTAAAAACAATCTGAACTTATTTTTACTTGTAAAATTTTTATTGTCTGTAAACTTTTAATTATCTTTGACACCTTGATTAGTAGATATTTAAAACTTTTATTAATACTATTGCTTTTTACTATAGTTTCAATTATTTTACGCTTGTATAATTTTACGAGTATTAAACGATTTTTATATGTTTTGAAAGAAGCATTAGCTAAATTTTACACTTAGAGACCTACATAAATGTCAAAGTTCGTTTTCATAAGAATTGATATTTTTATACATGTTGTTGAGATTTTATTTTTACATGAACTAAATTGAGAAAAAGTCGATAAAAAGTACAAGTTTTAGTTAAGTTTATTTTTTAAATTTTCTTACTTTTAAACCAGATAATTTTATTTTCATAAAACTTTTATAAATAGTAAATCGTTGTAGTAATTTTTCTTTACAGGTAGCAAAGAAAAAATTACTTATGAAAATTAGTTGTTTTATAAAAATATTCTTAATCTGGTATCTGGTAGCAACTGTGGTATCTAGTTAGTTATAAAAAATACATTATTTGTTTTTTTTTTAATTTAATAAACGAAATCTATGTTTTATAGTTAATTTAAATTATGTTTATATTGATTTTTAAACTACTTTTGCTTTTGTTTGTGTTATTTATTTAACATTATTTTAAATGAGTTTATAAATTTTTGTTGCCAACTATAAATAAACAGTTGTATTCCTAACTTAAAGGAAATTTTTTAATGGTGAAATATGTTTGTATTGTTTTTTAGATTTGTTTAACCGTATATATTAAATTTTATTGTAACTATTCCAACAAACAACTATAACTAATAAAATATATTTCTATTTGTTGAGTATTGATAATACGACAAATAGTTTTTATTTGAATTCATTATACATAGTTTTGACACTTCATTGGTAATTCTGTAACATTTATCTAAATTTTTAAAAAAATAAATATACTTTGTAAATCTTAGCTTATAATAACTTAAAAAACGATTCTTTTCTGTAACTGTTATATTAACTTTTGTAATTTATAGGTGAACGTGAAGTTGTTTTCGTATTTATTTTCTTAATGTTTATTTTTAATCAAAAGGTGAACGCGAAGTTTTGCCACCACCCGAGGAATACGACGAGTATCAACCTCTTCCTGAGAAAGAAGATATTCCTCCGCCATTAGAAGGAGAAGAGGAATACCACGGGGATCCCCGAAACAAAGACAAGACTCCAGATGACAAGGTTGACGAGAATTTCCAAGACGAAGATTTTCTACATGACAACGCTCGACCTAAAATTTTAGAAAATCAACCCTGAACCGGTAGTTTTCCAGCCTGAAACCAAAGATAATCAACCTGTAAATGAAGGTACTTCACCTGAAACTGGAGGAATTCCACCTGAGACTAAAAGTTCACCATCTTTAATCAAAAACACTGGTCCTGAACCGGTAGATGGTCCACCTAAAGATTTAGATACTCTGTCTGAAAACAAAAACCTGCAACAATATCAAAATAAAGATGTTCATCCTTCTGGAGTCGTTAAAAATTTTCACCTACTTGAGAACTCGACAAACGCCTCTAAAGAAAAGGTCAGCGCAGTTGAAAAAATCCCGCAGTTGACGGGACTTACCATCGAGAAACTCCCTACAAAGGTTAAAAAAGCAAAGATTAACGATGTCGTTATCTCGTTTGGGCCTACTCCAACTGTTTATGATGAAATCGAAATAACTGTTGGAAACAGAACCGATAAAGAAGGAGAGAACAAAGTTTTGAAGACTGACGGTAATGAGGCGAAAGAAGAGAGTGAACATGCTGCTGATGACACAATTAAAAGTAATTTGTTACTGTTTACTAATAAGTAGTCTTAGCTAAGCATATACGTTTAGTTTAACAGCTTGCTTTTGTTATTAGATTAATAAAACTTGTAAAAAACCATAAATAAAACAAATTCTACTTGACATACCGTCTTAAGATGATGTGTAGATTTTTTAAAACTGATATGAATTTATGTGTTATTTTTTTTATTATTAGTTATTTTTTAAGTGCGGGAAGTTTGTATTAAAATTGTTTGTTTTACTAAACATTAACTATATAACTAAAGTTAAGACTATACAAAATATATTTATCAACAAGAACGAAACATTTTAGTAATATTTTTAAGCGCACTCAAATTCCTTAAAAGTAACGTTGCTTAAAGCACATTCATAAAAACTTTTTATCTTTTTAACTTGGTTTTAGTTCTTTATAACAACTTTTACATACATTTAAAATTTAAAGATTTATTTTGAGTTGCGTACAATTTATTTCAGTCGTAAGTTGTTTCCAATAACTTAGTCTGCATATATGACGTCATAAAACACCAAATTCCCCTATAATGAAGCAAGTTTTTATCGACAGGTAGCTCCGTAACAACGAAACCAAACATGGTAACCACAATAACTAATATTGATTACAAATCAGCTGATATGAACAACAAAACAGCTGATATGAACAACAAAACAGCTGATATGAATAACAAAACAGCTGATATAGATAACAAAACAGCTGATACGGATACTAGGACAGCTAATATGGTTACCACGACAAAGTATATGGTTTCCATGACAACTGATATGGTTGCCAAGACAGCTGATGTAGAAAACAAGACAGCTGTCATGGATACAACGACAACTGAAATGGTTACTGCGACAAATTGTATGGTTATCATGACAACTGATATGGTTGCCAAGACTGCTGATATTGATAAAAATACAACTGATATGATTACTAAAACAACTGAAAATAATATCATAGGAACAACAGTTGTGGTGACGAAACCCCCGTCTAAAGTTACATACATAGTTGAGGAAAATATGCCCGAAGAAGATGAAACCCCTCCTCCCCATGATCATGACTCATTCTTCTACTTAATCTCCGACGAAGACAGTGATGATTACGAGGATTGTGATGAAGGTTATGATGTAAAAACTTCTCCAAAAGATCATCATGATAATCCCGAAACAACAAATTACTCTGAACTTCCTGGAATGACGCAAGAACCTGATAATTTTACTGCTGAACCTCCTGAAGATCATCCTGACAATTTTGAAACGGGACAAAAACCTGAAAGTAATACTGGGACGTTACCAAATTTCGAAAGTTCGACAACGGAAATAAATCCTGATAGTTATAAAATGACACAAACTTCTAAACATTTCGAAACTACCCAATATCCTGAAATTTCTCAGGCTGAACAAGACCCTGAAAATTTTCAACCTACACAAAGTTCTGATGATTCTAATGATGATAAAAGTCCTGAGAACTCTACAACTACACAAAATCATAATCATTCTAAAGCTACACATAGTTCTGAAAGTCATCGAATTAAACAAAACTCTGACAGTTCTAAAACAAAACAAACTCCAGAAATTTTTGAAACTACCCACAATCCTGAGAATACTCAAACTGAACAAGAAATTGAAAGTTCGCAACCTACAGAAAACCCGAAAAGTTTTGAAGCTACACAAGGTAGGCTATACAGCACAAATGTCAAAAGTAACTCGTCTGTAGTAGCGTCTCATGCATACAAAGAAAATTTCAGTACAGCAAAACCTAACGAAACTTATAATGAGATGCCAACTGGTAAAGACATAAAGGATGACAGTTCTAAAAATTTTAATGAGACTACAGAATCTGATAAAGCTTCTAAAACTTCTCAGATAGCATCAGTCATCTAGTGAGCACTACACCCGAAAACATCGTGAAAACTACTAGTGTTTATGAAAAAACCTCTGGAAACAGTTTTTATGTAACTAAAGAAAAAGCTAAACCCAAGTACAGTAATACCACTAGCGTTGATAATTCTTCTTCAAATGAAGTTTTGACCACAGATAGAGCTTATGTGAAAAATGAAGATACTAGTGCGATACAAAAACCGACTTCAAGCTTTAAACAAGCGACCACTAGTAGCGCTATAAACACAGTTGCAAAAGCTACTGTAACACAAACTAGCGTACAAGAAAAGTTAAACAATGTCACCGAAACAAACAGAGCAAAATCTACAACTGCTAGTTTTATTAGCAATGATGAGAACACTACGAAACATTTTACAATAAGTAATAATGACACTAAAAACACATCAACTCAAAATAGTGGAATTATCTCAGAAGTTGAAATTGCAACTGCAGCAAGCTCAGTAGTAACCTCTATATATTCTGATTCAACGAAAGTTACTGATAAAACTAAGAGTTGGATCAAAACAACTACTAGTGTTTATGAAAAAGCTTCTAAAGATAATTTTTATTTACTTAAAGAAACTACTAAACCGACGAAAATTTCCAGTCCTGAGAAGTTTTCTTTAAATAAAACTTTGAACACAGATAAAGCTCTAGTGAAAAATGGAAGTATTAACTTTACACAAAAAGCAACTCTAAACTTTGAACAAGCGAGAACTAGCCAGCCATGCAAACACAAATACAATAGCTAGCGTGACACAAACTAGCATACAAGAAAAGTATAACAATGTTACACAAAAGGACAACAATAAATCTACAACAACTGCTAGTTTTATAAACAATGAAGAGAACTTTACAAAAAATGTTACAATCAATACTACTGAAAAAATGAACACAGCAACAAAGGCTAGTAAAACTATTTCAGAAGTTAAAAGTGCAACTAAATCAAGTTCTGTACTTACCTCTGTAAATGCTGATTCAACGAAAGTTACTGATAAAACTAAGAGTTCGATCGAAATAACTACTATTCTTTATGAAAAAGCTTCAAAAGAAAATTTAAATGTACTTTTAGAAACTACTAAACCGTCGAAAGTTTCCAGTCTTGAGAAGGTTTCTTTAAATACAACTTTGACCGAAAGAAAAGTGCAAAATGAAAGTATTTATTCAATACAAACACGGACTCCAATGTTTGAACAAGCGACAAAAAGCAGTGATGCAAACACAACTACGGAAGCTAGCGTGACACAAATAAGCGTAATAGATAAATATGAAAATATTACGCAGGCAAAAAACGAGAAAACAAACCAAACCACAACAGTAAGTATTGTAAGCAAAGAAAAGAACACCAATAAAACTGTTAAAGTAAATGATACTAACATAACTATCACAACAACTCCAGCAATTTCATTGGATAATAGTACAGCTCAAATCATTTCTGTTAATACTTCTATAAAGGCTAGTACAGCTAAGTTAAATGTCAAAACTAAAACCTCGACCGAAACTGGCATTGAAAAAGTTTTTGAAAACCCGACAGTAGCTGTAGTAAAGAAAGGAGAGTTAATCAAAGATATAACTACAGTTAAATGTACAACTATAAGTAATAACACTACTAAAGAAACTGTCAAATTAGCAAAACCAGACTACTATGTACCTATAATTATTGGTGTTGTTATTGGATTCATTGTTGTTGCCTCTGTGACGACTGTAGTCACTGTATTTTTCTGGTATAGGAAGAAACACAAAAGGTTTGTAAATTTGCTTCTCGAATAATAGTAAATTTAAAAAACGGGCTTTTTCTAGTTGAAAACTTTTAATAGCAGCTGAATATTTGTAAGATAACTTTTTACATACTTTTTGTTTAATTTATTTAATTCCAAAGATGCAAGCAAAGTTTTTTTTCTCTAAGTAAGGTACATAAAAAGTTTATAGATTTATGAAGCAAGGCATGTTTAAAAGTTTTTAATATTTTAAACTGCTGCTTAATTTTGTTCTTTTACTAATAAATATAAACTTTTTTCAAATATACTTTCAGTAGCAAGCCGGTCGCAACAAACGAGTTTGAAATGAGCAAATTTATAGAACATTACGACGCCTAAAACATGTATGTTTTGCTTGCAGTTATGATAATCACAAATTTATCTTAAAATATTTTTAGTTAACCTTTTAAAACTTTTAAAGTTATTCTATTTTAAACTCAACTTTATTTTTTGAAACACTAAAAGCTTGTAAAACTCATGTATAAATTTTTGTGCTATATTGATGTGAAAATTTTTAGCTATTTTTTGTTTTTAAATTATTTACTACCTCGTAAACACCAAAAAAAATTGAAAGAACTTTAATACGTTGATAAAAGTCTTTTAATTGAAAATATCTAGGGTTTGCTTTTATTAAAAAAAGTGCCATAAGTTTTTGACTTGTATATCGCAGCTCAGTTGCAACCAAAACTCTATCAAAAATACTAAATGTCTTCTACTTATTTTAGTTTTTAATTCACACAATTTTAGGTAACAATTGGAATAGTATCAAAAACTTAGCCGAACTTTTGAGTTCTTGCAAATAATCAAAACAACTACAAAACTGTTTGCTTTCTTCTTATTTTTTGGTTGTAATTTTTTTTTTTAAACAATTTACCTATAGAATAATTATAAAACATATTCATTCTAACTAATTTATAAAACCTAAGTTAAGTTAGACAATACTCACAGTTATATTAAAGTCAAGAACTTAACTTATGCGTAAATATTTGTTTGAAATCAAGCATTGTTTTTTTATTTTAAAAAAATTAAACTAAATTTTTGTTTTAACAAATAACACATTTTAATTAGTAGTATTTATATTTTTTAATAACTGCTTTATTATTTTTTTTACTTTAAAATACAAAAGTGCTTTGGCCTTGTAAAAATTTTGAACGTTTAAAAGTATTTTCTAAAAGTTTTTTACTAACTTAGAAAAATAAATTTACTATTATTATCAACTTAGAAATATTAGTATTTTGTTATCATTCTAAACTTAATGTTTAAACTTGTTGATTTTTTTGTTTTAAGATACAACTAACTTATTTTATGTTTAGTTGAATATTGAAAAAATTATGCTTAAAACTTTTCGAACAAAATTGTGAAAGTACGAATTGTGTTTTAATTTTGAATGGTTAGTAATGTATTTTTTTTTGAATTTTAGTAATTTTTATTTTGTTTTATCTTTTTCATTACAAAATTTTTACTATATAATCGAAATAGTATCAATTTTATAAGATAATATTTATTTATGTTTAGTTATTTATTAAAATACTTATGCTTATAAACTTTTAAACAAAGTTGTGTAAGTACGATCTGTGTTTTAATTTAGAATTATGTGGAGTTTTACTTACGTTTTTTAAATTGCAGGCAATCTTATTTTGCTTGACGTTTTTTATTAGAAAAGTTTTACCAAATGATTATGAAGGTTGTGTATTATTTCAGTTTTATAAGATACATTATCTTAATAACTGTTTTTATAAAAAAAATATACGTCTGTTTTAGTCTCATAACTAATATTAACTAATTCAATTTTTTTTTGGAGATAAATTAAAAAATGATAAAATATTGTTTAGAATTATCTAAACAGCATGTTTATGAATATTTATAAAATTTTAACTTTTATTTTAGACACTAATTTAAATGTTTTTATATACTAGTGAGTGCTGCAAGTCTTTAATTGTTTTTGTTATAATAATAAAAATCTTTTATATAAAACAGTATGTATAAAATGTTAATTAACGTTTAATTTAAGAAAATAAATTCAAAAGGTGTATAAAATTAGCATAAATTATGTAAAACTAAATTACTAAGTTGAGAAGTAAGCATTATATATTGTTTATTGAACGAAAAAAAAAATGCTTAAAATATTTGGTCCAAGGACCCGGAGCACTAAAAAACTTTTTAGTTATCAAGTCGCGCTCCACTCGGATACATTAACGTCTTGTCCAGGACAGTTATACAGTTATATAATTATAGTATATAGTTACTGTTTTTCTTAATGATGCTTGTGTAACGTTTACATTTGTAAAAAAAAAAACATTTTAATTAATTTCACCGTAAAATATATAAATTTTTTATCTTAAAAATTAAAGAACATTCAACTCTCTGAGGTTAAGTTAAAATTTTAGTAAAAACTTTGTTTATTAGATATGAAACTTAGATTAGTAGACAAAAAAGTTAAAAAACTTTTGATACAAAACAAATTAAACTTTAAACACAGTTAATATAAGGTTTAATACTTTACCTTTGAACGCTTAAAAAATAGATTTTACGAATGTGAACAAAATAATACAGTAGAATAAAAGTAGAAAGTAATATTAAAAGAGCGAGCCTAAGTATGAATTAGCATATGATTTCAAATTAATTACTTTATTACAGTTTACAAATATTTAATAATAGGTAAAGTTGTTATCTTTAATTTTTAACCAAGATTCTAAAACATATTATAAAATTCAATAAAAAAATAAAGCAGCAACTCTATTCTAAGTTGTTAAACTATCTTTTTATATACTAAAAAAGTTTAACAAACTACATTTATATATTACCGATATCATAAACATTTAGTTTATAACACTTTAAGTTGTTAAACCACATCTTACTCTTACTGTTTAACAAAAAGTTCAAACTTCAAAAATTCAGTAGCTGTGACATCACATCTTATGATTACGTCATGACTTCTTCTTCCGTGCTCTGATTTGCTTCTATGTATTTCTGTTCCTTGTCCTCGTCAAACAAAAAGTTTTTCCAAATCGCGTACATCGCAAACAACTCTAGTATCTGTTTGATTTTGAAACAATTTTAAACTTAAAAAGTTTTACATAGCTCATGTAACGCTAATGATTTAATTTTTGTATTGATCAATGATATCCTTGCATTACAAAATGTATTCAATACTTTAAAATTCTATCTCAAAAAATAGTTTAATGTTCATAAAAAATGTAGAAGTTTATTTAATAAAGGTAACAACGGTAATAAAATTACAACAAAGCTTTAGAAGTTAATGCATAATCAATCAGAATTATGGGAGTTCAAAACGTCATGAGCACAAAATTTAATGCTAAATTTTATTTATTTTTATAACTTTTATGCCGTTGTAGGCCAAAGTTTGATACTCTAAACAAGTCTTTGTTTAACATTTTGACAAAACCTTTATAAAATCAAAACGCATGAACGTGTTAAACCGCACTGTTGTGCAACAAAAGTTCTTGTATGCATGAAACCTTTTTGCGTCGGGTACACCCATTGTTGTTAGTAAAAAAAATATTTAAGTGTGTATTTTGGAGAAGAAAGTTTAAAACAAGAAGTTTTTTGTACAACAAACATCCTTGTTATACACAAAAAACTTTAAAAAAGCTTATTCATAGAAAAAGGTGAAAAATAAACAAACAAAAACGTGGAATACTGCTTTTGATCAAAACTGTTTAAAAAAAGAACAAAAAACCTTTTATCATCGCGAAAACTGACTTTATATAAGAAAAAAAAGATTTTATTTTTAATAACCATACAGTTAAATATTTAAATAACTTATTCTAAAGGTAGTTATTATACTATGCTTGACTTTTAACTTAAAGTTAGTTTTTTCTATATTACTGTAAAATTACAAAGTTTTTAGAAAAAAATTCACATTCAAGTTTTACACGTTTAAATGAAAATTTAGTAATGAAACAAGATAAAACTCTTTAAATAGTTTTTGAGATAAAAAATTTTAAACAAGAAATCTGCATGTAAAGAAAATTATAACTTTATACAAATTTTAGTTCAATATAAAATTTAAACTAATACACAATGAAATCTATGTATATAAATTTGATCTAACGACTTAAAGTATAAAAAGACCTTTTGTTCATTAACCTAAACACTAATAATTTACTTTAGCTTTTTAAGTAAGTGCAATTAATAAACAAACAATTTAAAACTTAAAGTTTAATAAAAAACAAATTAAAGTTAAAATAAACGAATAATAAAAAAACAAATAAATAAACCAACTTGCAAGCACATGTAGACGTTTGGAATGAGAAAATAAATGCCAGTATCAAGCGGACTAAAGGACAATTTCAATACGGCAGCGCAAATATTAGCGTTCTGACACCCTGTCTCTACCATAAGGGTCCGACTGTTGAAAATGTTTAGTGCAATTTTTTTATCTATTAATGTTTATCATACTTTATATTAAGCGCAAACATTAGCATTCTTAAACCCTGTCTCTACCATCAGGGTACAACTGTTGAGAAGACTTTTTATTTTTTTATACTACTTTCTACAAATAGTTATATGTTTTTATTTATTACTAATTACAAATCTTAGCATCCTGACATCCAGTCTCTACCATAAGGGTTCGACTGAAAAATTCGTTTAATTTTTTCTATTCGTTTTTTAGATTATTTAGTTTTTTATGTTTATAATAATCGCAAATATTTACGTTTTTACCACCAATGCTCTACCTTAGTAAAAAAAAACAGTAATTTTATTGTTTTTACAAGTAAATTATTCATAATGCTTCATTTTTATTACCTAGTGTCTACTATAAAGGTTTGGTTGTGAGAAACATTTTTAATTACTTTTTGTGTATAGCTAATTGTATAATTCTATACTTTTTATTTTTATCATTTATAAATGTAATTATAAATGTCTCATGGTTCAAATGCTTTGATGAATCTATAGTAGATATTGCATTAATTTTGCTGACAAGTGAAAATTTACTCAAGTTTTGAAACTTTGACAGATCTATTTTCTATAATTAAACATTTCAAAGTTAAGATAACTTAATTACACTACCAGAAGAAGAAACGAGCTTTTGTTTTACTACTTTATTATAACCTTGCAAGATGGAATTTAAAAGTTATATAAAGTTGTAACTAATGGACCATTACAAATTGTTGGCATCAAGTCAACTTTTACTTTCAAGTTAAAGCTAAGTACGGCTTAGGCAAATAAAAGTTCTACTAATTGTAATTGCATTTCAATTTTGTAGTTCTTACTTGCTTTTGTTTTGATTAGAAAAACTTCTTATATAAAACATCAAGATTTTTATTTAATTAACTTCCATAAACTTCGTACACACAAAAGTTTTGTTATAAATGTTATTTTCAAGGTAATTTCGATGTAATTATCAGCTTTAAATGACATAACTTTATCTATTAGTTTGTTGTTCTTTTTTTGCTTTTAAAAACTTTATAAAAATAAAAATCTCTTACATAAAATTAATGAACTTTAAACACAGTTTAAAGCAATTTTATATATTTAAGAATTTTTCTGAAGTTTGTGTTCACAACAAATATTGCCAAATATTTTGAATGACAACTATTTGAAACTTCGTATTAAACAAACTTCGTAAGATATTGAAAGAAGTTTTGAGTATTTATTTAGGTGTATTATTTTGATCTATGGTTTTCGTCAAACCAACTTTTGTTTTTAAGGTGAAAGTTAAGTACCAATTATGTTTCTAATGGTTCTAATTGAATTTTCAAAAGTACAATTTGTAATTATTGCTTACTTTCGTTTTTATTATAAAAACAAAAACTTTTTTAATGATAAAATTATTTTCATTTTATATTTTTACTTCCGTCTGTGAACTTTGTACACACAAAAAATTCTTAAAACTCTATTTTGAAACTTTACTTTTGTCATAACTATTGTTTTAAAGTTTACACTACAATCTCTAGGTAACTATTGAATTTTTTATTCTAAAAACTACAGAAAAAATCCTCTTTCATAAAATTTATGAACTTTAAACATATACACAAGAACTTTTCTGTAGTTTGTATTCACAACAAATATTGCCAAATGTTTTGAATGAAAAGTATTCAGAGTTTCGCGTTAAATAAACTTCAACTGACCTTATAAGGACTATTTTGTTATTTTATTGTGATTTATCGTTTACTGTAACCTAGTGAAATTTTTTTTAAAGTTTGTAAGTATCTGAAATAACGATCCAAAATGTATTTTTTAAATATAGTGAATGACGTTACACAAAAACATGATAAGAACAATTTTGAAAAGCTCATTTTACTTTATTAATATTTTTGACCAAACCAGCAATTCTACCAGATAGTCATGTTATAATTTGTTCAAACGAAAAGCATACTATACTTGTTAAAATTCAAAACTGTCATCTTGTTACGTTCAAAAATAATGTGACGTTTTCAGAGTTAAACACTTGTGTGACTTTTACTTAAGTTTAAGGTTATTTTTACTTAAAAAGCGATTAAAATCATTTATTTTAACTGAACTTTAAAATTATTCCTTTTAATAATTTTCTACTATAAGCTTACCGTGAAATATTAAAAAAAAGAATTTATAAAAAAGAACCAACCATGATTTGAGTTCCTGCTTGAATATTCTTGGTGCTACAAACCCAACTAAGTACCCGGCAAGTGGCAATACAGCACAAGCAGCAAGCAACTTGTACGGAAAGAACTTTATGAAAAGTCTGGCGAACAGGGCCAACCCAAGCCCGCAATTTGCAACAGACAGCAGGATTATTGTGTATTTTCCTATCTGGAAAAAAGTGTTGTTTTATTAAAGGTGTTAATAAATTTGATCTTTAATGTGATAGTTTTAAATGTTAAAAGTAGCACTATGAATCCGTAAGGATATAAACAGACTTATGCAGAGAGTAATTTCAGGTTATTTTTATTTTTACTGTGCTTTATGCTTGACATAAGACTTAAAAGACTACATTTGCGTGTTTTATGCTTTATATATCTTTAAAACTATTTTTCTCATGTTTAAGATGAAATTTTTAAAGCTTTAAATTAAGATGACTACATATTCAGTGGATATGAATTTAACAAGTAGTGAAAAAAGAACAAACGTATTACAATCTACAATTGGATTAAAAAGTTAAGTTAACAATTTTTCAAAAATTTTAAAGTTTTGTGACGTATGTCTAAAAAATCTTAACTTAATGTAGGTTAATATAAAACCTTGATTATACCACTTAAATTGTTAGACTACAAGTTCATTAGTATGAAATTAAAAGGTTACATGGTTATACCATTTAATAGAAGTAGCAATACAATAAATATATTTTTAAACTGTTTCTTAGACAAAACTACCACGAACAATTTCATCATTTAAGTAGATTCTAATCATTATAAAACGCATTATAAAACCATTACAATATCGATAGAGATGCTAACAAAATACAAAAGATTTAAAAGCACTCTATTATAATTACTTCCTGAAAAGTTATTCACTTTGACCATGAGCAAATATTTACAAGATAAAGTAATAACATAACGAGAAAATAATCAGCTTGTAATTTAAACTTAGCGACAAAAATTGTTTTCATATTTGAAACAAATTGTTGTATCTTTGAAAAGCTAAAGTAGCTTTTAGAAAAATTGAATTTTGAATTGTTTTTATTAATTTTTCTTTTTCTAGATTTAAATGACGAAATAACTTATATTTATTAAAATACTTCTAAGGCAAAAGAACTATTTAACTTAATGTTACTGTTTATTGAAGGTCAAAAAAAAACGTTAAAATAAATGGTCCTAGGACTCGGTGTACAAAAAAACTTTCGATTATCGAGTATTGTATATTATAATAGATAAAACAGCTTTTTAGATAGATTAATATAAAAACTTGTGCATTTAAACGTAAGACTTGTTACCATTAAAAGTACATACATTATCGATTTTATACTAATATGAATTCCACTTAACAGACTTATAAGTTTTGTAAAACTTACAAAATAAAATGAAAACAAGACAAGCTTTGCTAAAAAATTCAAATTTAAATTTATGCGTATTTTGTCCAGTAAAACGCTACATTATCGGATTAAAGTTAAAACTTTTAAATAACAGCTTTAAAAAAATTCCTTATATGTGTGTTTGAAAAATGTATTTATAGCTTTTGTGAAACATAAACTTTACTAAAAAACATAGCATTTTGGGAATTTTTATACAGTCGTTAGGTAATTAACTATCTGTAGCGACTATGTAATATTTTTTAAATGCTTATTGTTATAAGAAATCAAGCAACTTTTCTAAATAATGTAATTAAAGGAAGTACAAGTAAAGTTGAATTTATATTGCAACATTCAAAGACTGACTTTGATGTAGCAAATTACACAAGTTTTTATATTTATTTTTTACATGTGTAATATACCATGCAAATACAGTTTTGTGATTTAAAAATAGCTTTTATGTTATACAATGTACATAACAGTTTTAGTTTAACTATTAAGTAAACAAATTTATACAAATTTATAATCTAATGCTGAACATTACTCTCAAAGTATGTTTAAGTACCAAAATTTAAATTTTAGAACCGAAAAAAGTTTAAACTTGAGCGATATAAACATTTAGCTGTATCTGTGGTGTATAACTCGATAACCGAAAGGTTCTTTTTTGTACTTAAGGTGCTTTGACAAAAGCTTTTGACCGCTTTAATTACAGTTTAATGAATAAAATGAAATTATATGTTGTTATCAATATACAAACTTTAGCGTAATTGTTACAACCATTAAAAGTCCTAGTTTTAAAATAACTTTATTATTTTTTATACAGACAACGTCAAAAAAAGTTATAACATCTTTTTTTTTTACAAAAGTTTTATCCTAGTTTTTAAAGCTTTTTTCAATATTTAGTACAACATTAAAAACACACACTGTTTAAGAAAGTTTCAAGCAAAATTTACATGATATTTTTATTTTTAACCTTCTCTTTTTATTGTTTTGAATATTTACAAAAAACACTAGTCTAAACTATTTCACACTAAAATTAAAACTTTTTAAACATTAAGTTTACTCAAAACCAACTTTTTTCATGACATCTACCTTCTGAGGAAACTTTCTGCCAACCAAGGAGCCTGCAACGACCGGTATGATGAAGAATATGATGGTACAAAACACTTGTACGTAAGGAACCTTTATATCAGATTGAAAATTAATCAGGTTGAACCACAGTTTCAGGTTTATGGGCATCAGTGCCAGGCCTATTATTGAGGAGAACCATGTGAAAAGTACGCTGTTGGAGAGAATTTTTATCTATTTTTTTATATAAAGTTCAGTATTAAGCATACTTTTTTGATATTTATTTCAGTTTTAGTTTTTTACTTTGACTTGTGGTAACTTTATTTTATTAAGAATATAGTTTGTGGAAAGTATACTGTACAAAAAAAAACTATTTGTTTTGACCTATATTTAAAATAAAGTATTACACAATTATCTTTATATAAACTGTTTTTTATTAGTTTTTAATTATGTTATAAGTTACTTATAAAAAAATAGATCAATATTTGTAAATTTTTGTAAATATCATAAAGTTTAGGTATTTACTAAAATATACTAAACTAAAGGTGAAAAAGTAAATTGTTTAACAAATAAGTTCTAGAGTTTAAAAGTTTAAAATCACATACATGGATTACAAAAGCTTTAAGGTAAGGCCTTATCTAGTTAATAAATAAAATTCAGTATATTAAACATTAAACTAAATACTAACTTAATCCAAGTTAGTTTTAAAATCTAAAAAATGTTATCTAAAACCAAAAACAAACTACATAAATATTACATTAAATAAGTCTTACTGGTTTTTAAATTATTTCTAGAGCATTGCAACAAAATTTAACGAAATCTAAATAAGTCTAACATTTCATATTTGACAAGTTGAAACCTCAGATTTTCGAAAAAAAACCTCATAATGTCGAAACGCTTGAATGATATCTAAAATCTATAATTGCTAGTTTATCTAACACCATACAATTGCTGCGTTTATATTTTTTAATAAAATAACTTTTTTTCTTTAATTTAGTTCATTTTTCATAGTTTTAAAACATTTATGTGCAAATATGCTACTTATCTTATATTGAGCAAAACTTAGTTGTTATTAAAAACTGTTTATTTAAACTATTAAAATAGATATTTCAATCTTTGCTAGTTTTTTTATTAAAGTTATAAATAACTTCAAGCCTTTCTATTCAGAACACATATGAAATTTACTAATACGCATTAGATTAAAACGTTGACTTTAAAAATTCCTTTTAAATGCTTTTAAAGCCTGACATTGAGACAATTGCGCTTTAAGTGCACCTTTAAAACAACTTATTTGTTTTTAGGTACTTAAAATCTAAAAACATTTTTTAATTACAAAATAAAATACTTGATTACGAAAGAAAAATAGATACGCGTTTACAGTTTTTTTTGTAAAAAAAGTAACAAATAAAATTGCTAATAAACTTTTATGAAATCTAACCTTACGTTCATGTCCCCTCTAAACATGTAAGCAAACACATTTGAAATAGTTCCACCTGAAAAATTTAAGATTAAGTTTGAACAAGATATTAAAAAAACACAATGTTAAACTGTTAGCTAGCTGAAACCAATGACATATACGTAACAAATAAATTTAATTGTTTAGATAAATTAAACACATACTGCAAACTTTTGATGATGTACCACCTAAAAGTTATTTCTTTGAGAATAAGTTAAAGTATATATAAGATGAATAAAATTTTCAGCTACAATAAATAAAACTTAAGTTTATATTAACATGATTGTCTATTATTATTTTTTAAATGTTTGAAATTTAAAACTCTATCGCAAATAAATTTAACCAAGAAATGAACAGTTTAATTAAAGAATTATTAATAAATATTATAACTGTTTATCGCTAAAAACATGATTTACAGTTACCGTTTTTAAAAGTAATTATTTGTTTGCTTTTGAAAATTAATTGATATGTAAGTAAAAACTGTATTTTAATTGATAAGTAAAAAATAAAAGTTATAAAATCATTGATCAAATCGCTTTCTTTTTATTGTATAACTTATACTTTCAATAACAGTTAAAATTTTTAAAAGTTTTATAGCTATAGTTTTAGACTTGAAACATAAAAAAACAAGAAAAAAAAGTACACAATTTTTTTTTCTAGGAATAACCTTAGATTTTAAAATTTCTTTTTAAAATCGTCAGCTCCCTAATGGAAAACAATAAGCTATATATAAATATATCTAACCAGGAGAGCAGCCAATAAGAAGCAAGCACAGCGCCTCAAGCGACCGAAGTTTGAAGAGTATTATGACGCAATAAGTGAACAATGGCATGAACAGGAACTGACAGGTGAAACCAATCAGGAGAAGTTTTGGGTTCTGGAGCAACAGGTACATCTTGCTGTAGTCTATCGTCAGACCTGTTGAAAAGATATATAATTAAAATATAATAATTTTAAGTTAGGGGTTTTGTAAAAAATGGTACATTCTATTGTAGTCTATCCTGCATGTGCAATCAGTATATGTTTTATTCTGGTCAATGTGATTATACTTTTTAACTCTTTTAGTAAAGTTTTAATTTTTACTAACAAGTAAGTCTTATTTCATTTTACTGTCAAACCTTTGGAACGCATATACAGTTTACTCTAGTTAATGTGGTAATAATTTTTAGTATACTAAATTGAAAAGAATATATTATTCATTTTCTCATTTAAAGTTAAAATTTTGCTTATTTGAACAGGAAAAAAACAGGCAAAATAAATTATAACAGTTTTAATAAATGAATTTTATAGTTCTTTGAAACAAATAATATTTTAATCATAAGAATTTAAAATATGAATTAACGTTAACTAATGCTTTTCAAAACAAACACAACACTGCTAAAATAATATTATCAGTATTGAAAAGTTTAAAACACCGATTTGTGTCGAAAGTTATACATAGCCTAAATACAATACTGTTTGTAGTCTTATATTAATGTTGTTCAAAACATAAACGAATAGTATAGTTCAAAAGTTGTAACTTAGCAAGAAATTTACAAACTAATTATACTATAAGCAAAATAAATTTTAATTCTTTTTTTTGTAAAAAAAAGTGTCAATCGATCTGAAAACATGTCAAGTTGATAACAAACCGATAAACAGCATCATGACTACCATGAACATCACCATGGCAACCACCAACGACATTTCCAGAACCCTGTTGTAGTGCTCGTTGTACAAGCCAATCAGGGAGCACGTGTACTCGTCCAACATTACGTCACAGTGAGTTCTGTTGGCCAGTATGACGTCAGCGTCGAAACCGGAAGAGTTGTTTTTCGCCCTGAGGAACTCTATCAGCGTTTTGTTCGTAATCATGTTTTTTTTTGATTAAATAGTCTAACCTGTATAGATATATTTAAAAATTCTATTTTTAGAACTTGTAATAATGTCATTGTTGACCATGTATTTTGATATCTAAACAAAGTTATTTTGATTAATTTTTTGTTTAATAAAGTTTGTAAACAGTTGTTTGTTATGCAATTACAACTCTTAAACATTTTGTGTTTTATCGTATACTTTAAATTGTTAACTTACTTTCAAATAAATATATATTTAATAATTGAGTATAAGACAAAAAAGCACTCAGTTTAGTTTCCAGTAAAAATCTAAAAAAAGTACTAAAACAAAAGATTTTGACTAACTTCTTTGTAAAGCTTATCAAATATATTTGCAAAAAAACAATGAGAATTAAACGGAAGTTGAAATTATGAATTTAAATAGACAAAATGCTTGCATAGGTGTGTAAAACAAACTTGTTGTTATAAAAGTCTAGCTTTTAAATGCCCGTTATAAGTTAAATTAGTTGGGTGCTATGCTTTTTTATTAATATTTCGTGTTTATGTATTGTTATAAAGATTTTAGTTACAACTTATAGCTATACAAGTTTAAGAAATAAAAACTAGAAACTATCTTAAATAATTGTGTGAACAGAAAGTTTAACAAAATAACGTTAGATTTGGTTTTTCATATACTAAGCATAATGTTTAGAATAACTTAATACCAAATTGTGATAAACATATATTAATTAGTAGATTTAATAAAGTTTTTGTTTTATTACAGCAAAATATGTGTCTGAATCCTTAAAAAAATGTTTAGCTTTCACTTTTGTAAAACTTTGACTCTTGAAAAAACTTTTGATTTAAGCTTGTATTTTTTATCTGCTAATGTTTCAATAAAAATAAATATTAAAACAAAAACAAGCTTCATATGCTGCAAAATATTACTTAATTTATTAGAGATTTCTTTATCGAAATAATTAAAAAATGCTCGTATCAAACTCTTGAAAAAACATTTTTCTTACTGTAGTAATATGCTTAAACTTAACTAAATCATATTGGAAAATTTGTTTACAGTTTTCGGAAATTAAAAAACGTAGAAAACATACTTTTATACACAGTAGCTTATCTAAATTACAGCTTTTTTTTTACTTTTTATGTATTTAATTCGTATAAACCATTTTAAAAATCTATAATCGTGACTATTTAATAAAGTTTTACGTAAAAAATGTTGAAGTTGCTTCATTTTGGTTTTTACTTTTTTAACCACAAACTACTTTAGTTTTGAGGCTTAATAATAAAATAAAAAATAACGGAGTTATTTTCAGAAACTGAAAAAATCATCTTTAAAATTATCTAAAAAAACTGTCTTTTTTTTTCTAACGTTTCTAAAAGTAACAAACCACTTATTTAATTCAAGTTTAATTGATTTTATTAACTAAAGCAGCATAGTGAAACATAAAAGGTTATTTATTAAATAAATGTATCAAATGTACAAAAAATATTTAAGTCTTTATTTTTTTTATAAACAATACGCTAAAAATAAAAGTTTAACCAAATATTTTAAGCAAAGTATTTCAACATGAATTTGTTATTTCTAATTCGAATAAAAAATACTTTTTATAAGCCTCAGGCCAATCCAAACAATAATGCCACAAAACAATTATGAGAAAAGTTTTATAAATAAACAAAATTTTGCGCTAACTTAATTTGAATTTTGAAGTATTTTTTTCTTTTAATAAAGTATTCTATATTTACGTCGAATCTAAAAATTTAAACAAACCGTAAAAGTTTTCTTTTCAAGAAAATTCCAATATTCAAAAATTTACGTACAATTCTTGCTAGTTATAGGGAACATATAAACATAAATATAATATTAAAAATACAGAATTTATAAAAAAAATAAAATAAAGTTCTTTAAAGAATAAATTAAAAACTTTTAGCTAATACTTCTAAGCTAGTAGTTTAAAAAGGCAATAAACAAGGAAGTACAACAAACGAATACAAAAGATAATTCATTATAAAAACAACTTTCGTGAAAAACTTAAAACAACAACGCGTATATCTGTACAAAAAATATTCAAACAAAAACTTTATTTTTAGCTCATTTTAATTTTAGTAAAAAAACATTAGAACTTATCTAAACACAGTTATGAAAACTTTGTTCCTTAAACTTTGTTCCTTAAGCTTTGTTCCTTAAACTTTGTTCCTTAAACTTTTCAATATTACAAATCTAAGTATGAAAGTTTTAATTAAATAATAAAAACTAAAAAATAATATTCTATCTACTGCAAACACTTGTACAACAAAAATAAAACCTGCTTTTCACTGAAATTTTATCTTGCATGACAACCGTTTACATGGTAACAAGATCAGGCCATATTGCGTTTCCAATAGCAACAGGAAATTTAACGCCTGACTGATTTTGACGACACACCATTGCAGTCTGGAAACGCGTGATTAAGTTTTATAAAAGTTAATTTTATTGTATAGTTATAGAACATTGAAGAAAAATCAAATTTATGTTCAAATATTTATAATTGTTATTAATTTAAACTATAGTATATACAAATTTCTTTTTAACTTGATTAAGTAAACCTCAAACCAAACATGCTACTTTCCTTGAAAACAATAAAAAGTAAAAGTACAAAACAGTTTTATATTTAATAATAATATTTTGAACACGGAAGTAAGGAATACATCAAACCTTTCTTTTGAGTATTTGTTCGAAAATTTAGTTACGTAAAAAAAAGTTTAATCCACTTCGACAAGGTCGGTTAAGATTGCTTTTGTTCATATTTAAATTAAAAAAATCTTTGGTTGAAACAAAAAATATTTTTTTAATTTTGAATGTGTCGCATGCAATTTAATTTTTTTTTAAATAATAGAGTTCTTTAGTTATTTTTCTATTCGTTTCAAAATAAATGATTGAACTACATTCCTAGTTACAATGTTAACAGTTTCTAAATTCTTACTGACAATTTAAAAGTTGTGGAAAAAAATAAATTCAAAAAGTTTTTAGTGAAGATTTTGTGAAAAAATTTTGGTTGTGCAAAAGTACGTTAAAAGTTTTTGGCCCAAAAGTGGGTGGGTGTCAGAATGACACAGCGACAAAACGACACGGTGCGTCACTTTGGCACGGTGCGTCACTTCGACACGGAGGGTCACTTTGGCACGGCGACAAAATAACACGGTGCGTCACTTTGGCACAGCGACAAAATGACACGGTGCGTCACTCTGGCACGGTGCGTCACTTTGGCACAGAGACAAAACGACACGGTGCGTCACTTTGGCACGGTGCGTCACCTTGACACGGAGGGTCACTTTGGCACGGCGACAAAATGACACGGTGCGTCACTTTTGCACAGCGACAAAATTACACGGTGCGTCACTCTGGCACGGTGCGTCACTTTGGCACAGCGACAAAACGACACGGTGCGTCACTTTGGCACGAAGGGTCACTTTGGCACAGCGACAAAATGACATGGTGCGTCACTTAGGCACGGAGCGTCATTTTGGCACAGCGACAAAATGACACGGTGCGTCACTTTGGCACAGAGGGTCACTTTGGCACAGCGATAAAACGACACGGTGCGTCATTTTGGCACGGAGGTTCACTTTGGCACAGCGACAAAATGACACGATACGTCACTTTGACACAGCGACTAAATGACACGGTGCGTCACTATAGCATGTATTAACAAACTTATAAGCAAAACTAAACTTCTTTAGTAATATAACTTTTAATTGTAAAATTTCGATAGTAATTAGTTAAACAAAATATTTATTATATTTTTTCCAAACTATAGTAGCTTGATACATTTGAAACTATATATGATACATTGCTTTTAAATTTAAGTCATAGTAAAAAAACAAATATATTCTTAAGTTTTATTTTTTACGTTTCACGATTTTTCATATTTATGTACTTGTAATGAAACTAACATTTCATTTTACGAGCATAAAGTTATTGTTATAGGAAAATTTATTAATTTTTCAAAAAACATAAAACTTTAATGTCAATTATTTTCCTTATCTTAAAAGCTATCTAAAATTTTTTTTTTTAATTTAAAGAACGCACCTTTTCCTTTAATTTAAAAAAAAAATTATTTAATTTGGGGTTGGAATTATTTCATGGGGTCCCTCCAAAAATAAAGGTTTTTTTTCGTTTTTTTTTATCAAATGGTATTAGAACCAATAATAAATATTTTTTTTTTAATTTTTTTTTTGATTTCCCTTAGTTTGCATGTTATAAAAACTCGTAAATAGTTATTTTATAAATCATGTTAATATCTTTTACGATTTGGCCCAAAATCAAAATGTAGTATATTACACTATCATTTGCCTTGGCCATTTCCTAGATAAAAATTGATAAAAGGAAAAAAAAAGTTAATAAGAATGTGAATAAACAACAAATTTTATTAAATTATTTTATTTTAATTTAGTTTGATGTAATTCACATTCTTATTAACTTTTTTTTTCCTTTTATCAATTTTTTATCTAGGAAATGGCCAAGGCAAATGATAGTGTAATATACTACATGTTGATTTTGGGCCAAATCGTAAAAGATATTAACATTATTTATAAAATAACTATTTACGAGTTTTTATAACATGCAAACTAAGGAAAATCAAAATAAAAAATTTATTTTAAATATTTATTTATGGTTCTAATACCATTTGATAAATAAAAACGAAAAAAAAACCTTTATTTTTGGAGGGACCCCATGAAATAATTCCAACCCCAAATTAAATAATTTTTTTTAAAATTAAAGGCAAAGGTGCGTTCTCTAAAATAAAAAAAAAATTTAAATAGTTTTTAAGATAAGGAAAATAATTGACATTAAAGTTTTATGTTTTTTGAAAAATTAATAAATTTTCCTATAACAATAACTTTATGCTCGTTTTCATTTTAGTATTTTAAAGCTTGTTAATAAATATGGAATTTTTTGTAAAAATAAAAGCTTTTCCAAAACATTTTTCATTATTTTCAAAACAAGCTTTTCCAAAACAATTTTTATAACTCTTAAAACAATTTTCTAAAACAATAAACAATATTGTTTACTTAAAGGAGTTACATTTGTTTTAGTGCTTATAAAACGGAATTTGACTTGCAATTACTTGCAGTAGCAGTAGCAGTTTCGGCAGAGCATTCGGCAAGTGTGCTTTAAGTTAAAATGCATTTTAAACACGTTAGATTTAAAAACTAATATTTTCATGTATATTTAACTTTAGTTCTCGTATAGAGTGATGTAATTGTATCTTTGTGTTGTTTAGTTTATGTAAATAAAATATAAGTGTTGTTTTGATTGTTGTACCAATCTACTTTACTAATCCATATTACCCCCCTTTAACATCTCTGTATCGAGACATTGGTTACCATGTGTGGCCTGAATTTAAGGAATTTTCTATAAGGAATTAGGTGCCTTATCAATTGAAAAACGCAGCAAAAAAAAACTTTAGTTTATTACTAAACAACTTTTTAACGAGTTTAAAACTTTGACAGTATAATTTGCGATAATACTTTACTTTGCGACATTTCACTATGATAATAGTAAGAAAAATTGTGTGAATAACTTTCTACTTTGAAACAGCAAGTCTACAATTATAATACAAGTGTGTGGTAGTGGTTTATTTAGTTTTGTTAAAAGTGAAGCTTGATGTCAAGGATTTTTTGCTGGTAGTACTATACAATTTTTGCGGTTATTTCTATGTATAGTTTTATATATGCTTTTTTAGTGCTTAAATGCACAGTTTATTTGCTAACAAGCATAATATTTCTTCTTCTTAGTGCACAATATATGTTGCAACTAACATAAGTCGCATGGGTGCGCAGTATTTCGATCCTAAAAAGCTTAATCTTTTTAGCTAAGGGCACAATATAAGTTGCAACTAACATAAGTCGCATGGGGGCGCAGTATTTTGATTATAAAAAGCACAGTCTTTTTACTCTAGTGCACAATGGTCTTTGAAGATGTTGCAATTTACATAAGTCGTCAGGGAACGCAGTATTTTAGTGCAAAATTGCATTTTATAAGTTGCCAAGAGAGCGCAGTTATTATATTTTTCTTAGCATAGAAATGTAAAGTAAGAACCGCAATAAAATTTAGAATTACAACAACAGAATAGTTGTTCTTAATAACGTCTGAGTTTTAGCTGATAAAACAAATTTGTCTATTTGTTTACTACTACTACTTTATTGTTTTGATCTGCTGATTGATTGTTCTAAAGTATAGATTGTATTTGTTTTAAACCAGAATGTTGCTGAAGTTTAAAAATATATTTGAATGAGTTTTCATCTTTCTTAGTCGTAAAAAGATAAGTTTCTTGCCTTATTTTATTACTCGTTTCAAGTTCAAGTATAAAGTTGTGTTAAAATTTTCCTTTTGAAAGAAATCAAAAATAAACTCCCCTTAAATTTAGCAGTCGTCGCTTGTAAATAAATTGTTGCGTTTATATCTTTTTAACGTTGTTTGAAGCAAATTGTTATTTGGTAACCACAACTTTTAAGCACACCTAACACCTTGCTACTGCATGAAATTTTAAAAGTTTCTTTGTTTATAAGTACGACAATAAACAAAAGATTGAATGAAGATTTTGTGTTTGTTCTATTACGTCACAATCAAGTTCCTGCTGTCATTGTTTCCGAAGCCAATCGATGTGGTGTTTTGCTGATTCAACAAACCAGCTAGAAGACAGAAAGTCAAATGTTTCCTAAAAGAAACAAGACGTTGTCAATGATCCAATTGATGGTTCAGAAGCCTCTATTAACAACCTGAGGATAACAACCTGAGGATAACAGCCCGAGGACAAGCCCGAGGACAACAAGCCCAAGGACAAGAACTTCGAGGACAACAAGCCAGAAGCCAACTAAAATGACTATCATTGTTACCTTGTTGTGTTTTATCTAAGTTTTTGTAAATTATGTAATTTTTGAGATAATAAGAAATACAATTTCTTTTTCTTACTTTTTTTAAACCGGACTTTTGATAATGTCTAAAAAGTTTAATGTTAAGTAGGATTTAAATTATTTAAAACCAGGCTTTAAACGTTAAAATTGAAAATTAAAAAAGAAACAATGTAATGAAACTAACATTTCATTTTAGTATTTTAAAGCTTGTTAATAAATATGGAATTTTTTGTAAAAATAAAAGCTTTTCCAAAACATTTTTCATTATTTTCAAAACAAGCTTTTCCAAAACATATTTTTATAACTCTTAAAACAATTTTCTAAAACAATAAACAATATTGTTTACTTAAAGGAGTTACATTTATTTCAGTGCTTATAAAACGGAATTTTACTTGCAGTTGCAGTAGCAGTTTCGGCAGAGCATTCGGCAAGTGTGCTTTAAGTTAAAATGCATTTTAAGCACGTTAGATTTAAGAACTAATATTTTCTTGTGTGTTTAACTTTAGTTCTCGAATAGAGTGATGTAATTGTATCTTTGTGTTGTTTAGTTTATGTAAATAAAATATAAGTGTTGTTTTGATTGTTGTACTAATCTACTTTAATAATCCCTATTACCCCCTTTAACACATCAGTATCGAGACATACTGAATAAAATTTAGTATTTTTTGTTAAAAGTTTAATTAATTATTATCAGGAAATGTTATAAAAAATAACTAAGGTTTAATTTAATACAGAGTTATTTCGTAGTAAGAATAAGTCATGCGTGTTTTAACTCTAGTTTATAAAAATACGGAGTTAAGCTACTTTTGTAGTAACTAGCCATTTATATTAAATATGTATATATATTTATATTCAACAAAAGTTAATAAGTTAGGATGTTTAGTTAAAACTCTATATTGAAAATATATAATAAACTTGTCTAAAAGCAAATAATTAAAATAAACGGACTTGGAGCCTAAATTTATGAACAAGTTAAAAATAGTATTAAGAAAGTTAAGAGTCTGCAACCATTCATGCGCATTTATATATTTATGACCTTAAAAAAAATAATCATTAGAAGATGTTATACATACAACATTGCTGCTGCAGCCTTCTAATTAAAGCTGCAGCCATTCTATTAAAGTTAATACTTTAAGTCTATTTTATTTTCACAAAACCTTTTAGTCTAAAATATAAAAAATTAAACTTTGAGTATGACAGATATTATAGTATTTTATTGCATATAAGGATTTAATTACATTTATATTTAATACAAAATCAGTAAATAAATTTCATAATAATACAGTAAAAGCAGATTTTAATTTGCTTGTAAAACATTTCTTCTACTTTATATTCTTGAGTTTTATTACAAAGTTTTGAAAACTCGGTTTTGTCTTAACTCTGTTATGAAAATAATATTTAATTTTCTATTTTTAATCTTGCGAATAAAAATAGGAGTTTTTTGTAAAAATAAATACATCTTCTAGGATTTTTAAAAACTATTTTCTAAAATTTTAAAACAATATTGTTTATTAATTAGGAGTTAATTTCTTTCTGATGAAAAGGTAAAAAAATAAAAATTAATGTTATATTTTCGTCAGGGAATGCAGTATTTTAGTTCAAAATTGCAACCTATTAAGTCGCCAAAAGAGCGCAAGTATTAATTTTTTAAGCATTAAAACGTAAAATAAGAACCGCATTAGAATTTAGAATTACAACAGCAGAAAAGTTGCTTTTGATAACGCCTGAGTTTTAGTTTCTAAAACAAATTTTCATCTGTATATACATCTACTAGTTTATTGTTTTAATGTACTGAATGATTGATCTAAAATGAAGATTGTATTTTTTAAATCAGAATGATGCTGAAGTTTAAAAAATATGTTTATATGAGTTTTTATCTTTTTAGACGTAAAATGGCAAGTAGTTTTCTAATTTTTATTACTCGTTTCAAGTTCTAGTACTAAACTGTGTTAAAGTTTTTCCATTCGAAAAAAATCAAAAATAAATTCTCTTTAATTTTGGCAGTCGTATTTTGTTAAAAAAGTTGCTGTTTCTGCATCTTTGTGAACGTTGTTTGATACAAACAACTAGTTGTCGTTTATTAAGCACAGCTTTTAAGCACACCTAACACCTTGCTACTGCTTAAAAATGAGCATGTTGTTTATAAGTACGACGATGGACAATAGAAGGTATAAACATTACGTGTTTCAGTTTATTATATAAAGTCAAGATCAAAAATTCCTGCGGTCTTTGTTTTAAAAGTTAATCAATGTGCTAATTATTGTTGGTGATCCTACAAAACCGGTTAGAAGACAGGAAACCGAAAAGTTTCCTAGAAAAATAAGATCGTTGTCCATACCAATGAACATTGAAGTTTCACAACAAATCGTTCCCTCCCTTATTAACCACCGTGTCATTTTGTCGCTGTGCTAAAGTGACCCTCCGTGTCATTTTGTCGCTGCGCCAAAGTGACCCTCCGTGTCAAAGTGACGCACCGTGTCGTTTTGTTGCTGTGCCAAACTGACGCACCGTGCCAAGGTGACGCACCGTGTCGTTTTGTCGCTGTGCCAAAGTGACCCTCTGTGCCAAAGTGACGCACCGTGTCTTTTTGTCGCCGTGCCAAAGTGACCCTCTGTGCCAAAGTGACCCTCCGTGCCAAACTGACGCACCGTGCCAAGGTGACGCACCGTGTCATTTTGTCGCTGTGCCAAAGTGACGCACCGTGTCTTTTTGTCGCCGTGCCAAAGTGACCTTCTGTGCCAAAGTGACGCACCGTGTCGTTTTGTCGCTGTGCCAAAGTGACCCTCAGTGCAAAAGTGACGCACCGTGTCTTTTTGTCGCCGTGCCAAAGTGACCCTCTGTGCCAAAGTGACCCTCCGTGCCAAACTGACGCACCGTGCCAAGGTGACGCACCGTGTCATTTTGTCGCTGTGCCAAAGTGACGCACCGTGTCTTTTTGTCGCCGTGCCAAAGTGACCCTCTGTGCCAAAGTGACGCACCGTGTCTTTTTGTCGCCGTGCCAAAGTGACCCTCCGTGCCAAACTGACGCACCATGCCAATGTGACGCACCGTGTCATTTTGTCGCTGTGCCAAAGTGACGCACCGTGTCTATTTGACGACCGTGTCATTTTGTTGCTGTGTCATTCTGACCCGCTCCCCAAAAAGTACGTAATAAGTTATCAAGTTTTATTTTATAACATCAAAATAAAGACTCAATAAAGTTTAGTAAAGTCGTTTTAAGTGTTTGGTTTTTTAATAAACAGTCAGTTAAGTATCACAAAATCAAACTACATATTTCTGTATTTTAACATGACCTTAAGTTTATACCAAATTAAATACAAAAATGTGAGAATAATCGTTATTAAGAAATACTTAAGTTATTTTCAATGCATAATTATAAGTGAAGTTTATCAAACAACACTTATAATATAAATATTACAGAAAATAAATATTGTCACACCAAAAACGTATTTAAGTAATCCATTATAAAATTCACGTGATTATTGCATCATAATCTATTGATAATGACCAGTTTAAGAAACTTGAAACTTTTCTGTATGTAAAATAAGGTACAAAGAAGTAGTAGAATACGGTAATAGTTGGTATGGTAGATTTAATTTGAAATAATATTATAGTTTAAATGTTTAAACAAGATTGAGTTATTTTATACAATTTAAGTCATTTAAGCAATATTTTAAGTTTAAGTTAAGTTTATAGATTGTTTATAGGCTAGTTTATATTATTTAGTTTGTTGTAAAAACAATTTAGTTCTAAAACACATTTACATATTCGATGTTTTGTAAAATCAGAGCATTACTAATAATCTGGGTTTGATGATAGGACAATTATACTAAAAAATAAATAGTCAATCAAAACAGTTTTAAAGTATCACTAGAGTTTGCAAAGTTCACAAAACTTTTTTTTTCTATTTAAATATGTTCATATTTAGGTGATAATTTGAATAGCATAAACTCATTTTTTGGG
>NW_028139640.1:0-54634 GCF_965202585.1 Thalia democratica
AATATTTTATTAATGATTTTTACTTTGCCTAACAGTTTCTTTAGTGTTTTGATATACTTTGATATAGTTTGGAAATTTAAGCTAACCCTTAGCGTCTGAATAAACAATTTTTCACATACTTATTACTAAAGGTTCTATTTAATACTAGTTTAAAGTATTGTTTTACTAATAAGTACTAAGCAAACCATTGTTTTATATTATAAGGTGCCTAAGATTTAAACAAGGCTTTGTAAAAAAATTGATCCTTTTTTTTATGACCATAAAGTGCATTTAAAAGGAAATTTCCTTGTGTGAATTAGAGGTTCTGAGGTAAATAAATTATTAATTTGTAAATTGGATGTAATTGCAGGTAAATAACTCAACAAAATATCAAAACAATAACGTAAATGCTTGTGATGCTTATAAAACTTAAAATTTTGTTTATATTTTGTCATATAAATGCTGTTTTAATGTTTATTTTAGATTTGAAACATAACTCTTTTGCTTTAAATCTGATTTTCGATAACATATAATATATAAATTGCTATTTTATTTTTGCATCTGTCTTAATATGCTAGCTGATTAAAGCAGAAAAAATCTGAACTTTGTATGGTTTAAAAAGCTTTAGTTCTTTAAGTTATACAAAATAAAGTTTTTGCACGCTGAATTTTTCTGATTATCAAATCATTAAATAAGTTTTGTTCTTTTCGTTTAGACTTAAGCAACAAAAATCAAAACTGCCTTTAATACACTTGCTATGTTTATGCAAGAGCTTAATAAACTTGTTTAAAATTAATGTATTCTATATTTTTTCGCACAAACGACGTCTTTTACCGAAACATAGGTTGCATCATAGAGTCTTGAATGAATAAAATATAATATTTCTTCTCAAGTAATTGAGATCTCTTTATTTGTTTTGTAAAAATTAAAGTATAAAGTACTTTATTAACTTTATATACCATCATTGAATCCAATCTACAAGTGGCAGTGTGGTTCAGCGATTGTCAACCCGCTACAAGAGCCGTAGGTAGTGAGTTCGAATCCAGCGATCAGCAGTTTTTGCTGATAAATTTTTAGCCAATTATTTCAGCTTAAATTGTCCAGTATCTTATGTCTTTGTATCGGTATAGTATCTTTAACCTTTTTATGTACAAATGTAGCTTGTACAAGAGATATGACTAAACTATAAACGATTTAATTTCAAAAAGTGCGTTCTTACAGTTGTTCTTCCGGGACAGAATGTTTTTATAAATATCAACGAATAGAATAAACTTAATTCAAACATTGAATAAAATAAATCTAACGTCATTATAAACAAACACAAAGAACTGAAATAGTCTAAAGCTTAACGTCTTAAGCTTTTTATTTACATCAATAGCAATAAAGTTTGTTTAATGTTGTATTTATACATGACTTTTTGGTACAGCTTCAAATTAACTCCATTGTGCTTATTCCAATAAAATATTTTGGGTTTCATTGATAGTTGCCAAACTTTATATTCAATTTTAGGCATAAGCACTATAGATTTGTGAACAATTTGATGATATAATAAACTAATTAAGTTATATGCACTTAAGCATTGTTTTGTAACTGAAGATGTTTTGTATAAATAAACATTGTACAAAAGCTATAATGAAAAACATAAAACGTTTAAAACTTTTCAGAAATGTTTATAATGATAAGTATATTTTTATCAAAAAAATGTGCTTAAAGCAATTTTAATGAATCTCGTTTGTAATTTAGTTTAAATTTCAAGTATATTTTGTGATACTCGATTATGGGGTAACTCATAGTTCGTTTAACTTAAGGTCTAAATGAAACTTTATATTTGTAATGAATAGTATATTTTTATTAAAAAACGTGCTTTAAGCAGTTTGAATGAATCTCGTTTGTAATTTAATTTAAATTTCATGTATATTTTGTGATACTCGATTATGGGGTAACTCATAGTTCGTTTAACTTAAGGTCTAAAGGAAACTTTATATTTGTGATGAATAGTATATTTTTATTAAAAAACGTGCTTTAAGCAGTTTAAATGAATCTCGTTTGTAATTTAATTTAAATTTCAAGTATATTTTGTGATACTCGATTATGGGGTAACTCATAGTTCGTTTAACTTGAGGTCTAAATTAAACTTTATATTTGTAATGAATAGAATATTTTTATTAAAAAACGTGCTTTAAGCAGTTTGAATGAATCTCGTTTGTAATTTAATTTAAATTTCAAGTATATTTTGTGATACTCGATTATGGGGTAACTCATAGTTCGTTTAACTTGAGGTCTAAATTAAACTTTATATTTGTAATGAATAGAATATTTTTATTAAAAAACGTGCTTTAAGCAGTTTGAATGAATCTCGTTTGTAATTTAATTTAAATTTCATGTATATTTTGTGATACTCGATTATGGGGTAACTCATAGTTCGTTTAACTTGAGGTCTAAATTAAACTTTATATTTGTGATGAATAGTATATTTTTATTAAAAAAACATTACAATATTACAAACGAGATTCATTAAAATTGCATTAACCGCATTTTGTTGATAAAAGTATACTAATCATAATAAACATAAAGTTTAATTTAGACCTCAAGTTTAACGAATTATGATATGCTCCATAATCGAGTACACAAAATATACTTGAAATTTTAATTAAATTACAAACGAGATTCATTAAAATTGCATTAACCGCATTTTGTTGATAAAAGTATACTAATCATGATAAACATAAAGTTTAATTTAGACCTCAAGTTTAACGAATTATGATATGCTCCATAATCGAGTACACAAAATATACCTGGAATTTTAATTAAACTACAAACGAGATTCATTAAAATTGCATTAACCGCATTTTGTTGATAAAAGTATACTAATCATAATCACTTCCAATTCTCTCAGTTCTTCGGTAATTTCCTGAAGATAACCAGGATCCGGATAGCCGTCAGGACCACCTCCATCAAGAGAAGTCTTGTGGCTTATGTTCCATGCCATCTCAAAACGGTCTCTTTCTATTGAACTCGGCACGAACTTGAAAGTCAGTTTCCTCCTCCACGCTTCCTTGAGCAGGTTCAAAACCCTCCAGTACAACTTCGCAGCTTGCGACGAGCTGAGTTCTGACCCTCATCTGACGTCACTTCCAATTCTCTCAGTTCTTCGGTAATTTCCTGAATATCCTGATATTCCAGAACATCTTGTCAAAACAGAACAGTTCGTGTGAGTTAAAATTTGTGAAAAACATTTAAACTTTCCTGGTACCCAAGTAAAAGGTAACCAAAAAAGTTGCGACTCTTCAACCAAAAGGTTCTTCCAACACACCAACTTCTAGGAGCGAGTATTTTTAGCTTTACTTTTATCGCTCAATAAACAATATAATAATTTTGTTACAAAGTGTTTTATTTATTAAATTATACTAAAAAGTTGCTCTAAATAAAATCAAAGTAAAGTTGTAGAAGTAAATTAAGAAAATAATTTGTTACTGGAATGGAAGATATCAAAATTAAACTCTGTTTTAGCTTGTAAACCATTGTTTAAAATAAAGTAAACGAAAAAAATTATTATCAAATATTTCATTTACCCAAGAAAAAAACAACACAACAAGAGCTTATATGTAAAATTAGTTAGAAATTAGTGTTATGTTGAGTGGAATAAAAGTTTTAACGAATATATAAATATTTTTTAAATTAAATAAAATGTGACCGTGCAGTAAGATAAAACTATACTGCAAATATAAGTTTTTATGTGAAAAAAAAAACTGCTATATTCTTGTAAGCTTTTTTGTGGGTACAGTTTTGGCATATCTGTTTATAAAACTGTTTGATTGTTTTAATAGTCATAAATAAATATTTTCTAACTCACAAAAACCGACATTAATAATAGATTTTACAAATAACAAATATAATAAGAAATTATAAGACTAGAAGTTTAAAAAAAAATTGTTTTACTCGTGAAAAATAACGCTCTTGTTCTATAATTCTCATTTTTCATCGTTAATATAAAGTTTTAGGTATTTTTTTGCATAGAATTTTATGCCCAAAATGATGGAGACATTTGTTTTTAAGTATTGGCAAGTTTAAAATAAAAATAAATAAAATTTCAAAAATAAAACTTACCTGTTCATTTTTATTCAATTTTGTTGCTCAAAAATTTGCATAAATTTTCATATTTATAGTTTTGTCTAGTTTTCAGATAATAACTACTTAAGCTTGTTTATATCAGTTAGGTAAACTTGCTGTTCTTATTATAACAAAACTGCTTATTGAGTTGAATACTTAAATTAATGAAAGTTTACAAAAATAATTCTAAATAAAATACTTTCAATAAACATTTGTGTTCAATTGTTTTGCTAAAATAATCAACTTAATTGTGTTTTGCTTGTTGAATAAATTCGTTTGTATACTCTTGTGTTATACATTTATTATTTTTAACAAGTTATATAGTTTTACATTTAACGTTTGTTTACCTTTATAAGTTTAATTGTTTATACAAAACCTTTAAATTTAAACATAAGTTTAAAACTGAAATTAAAAATGTAGCACAGATATTTGTTATCAACATAGTTCAAATATTAGCATCTGCTATTTGTTTTAACTTTTATTTCATATGTTGTTGAAAAATATAAGTTTGAAAGATCCTCTAAAACAAGCAATAAATGTAATTTAAAGTTCTATTTTGCTTATTTTTCATGATTTTTATAAACTGTTTGGTGTTTTTTGAAGCAGGTGCTCAACATGATGGTAAATTTCATTTAAAATTAAAATCAGGTTTAAAAAAAACAAAAAGTTTTAAAACAGGTTAAAGTTTTCAAAGGTAGAGAAAATAAAATAAATTTTCCTGTTTAAATTTTCATTCAGTTTCCATAATTTATAATGACTACAGCTGGTTAGGTCTTAAGATAAAAACTGCTTTTTTATAGAGTTTATTAATGTAATTAGTTCTTTAACAGTTTATTAAAGACTTTTTACTTTGCTAACAGTTTTAATAGTGTTTTGATAAGTATTAATATAGTTTGTAAAGTTAAGCTTAAACATTGGTGTCTGTATAAGTATTTATTCTCATACTTATTGCAACTAAATGTTCTCTTTAATACTAGAGTTAAGAATTATTTTATAAATAAGTATTACACTAATCAATAAGAAATAAGTTTTATTAACTAGTTTTAAGTAACTTTTAATGTAAATTATAGCTGTTAGCTCAAGTATTAAGTAAGATAATGTTAGGTTAGTGGGTTAGTTTTATCATTATGATTTAAATGACAAACATAAAATAGTTTTTGTATATAAAAAGTTAATCTTTACTTTAGTGAAACTTGAAAATAATACTGAAATAACTATGATAAAATGAAATACCTTTCGTTAAAACCTACATATAGCAATAAGTTCACATATATTTAATTTTGAATGTTACTGACTTAAGTATCATGATAAAGTTTATATGTAAGTTAAATGATAAGTAAAATGAGCAGGTTTTTCCATCAGGAACAGTATGTAATTTAAAAACACAATACTATGATTACTTGTGTTACAGTTTTAAGAGTTCATTAAAAAATTCTATTAGAGCTAAACTAGTTCAACTGTTCTGCAGCTCACAAGTTTTTATTCAAATAGCTTGAATTTAATACTGTTTTGAAAAAGTTAATTAAGTAAACAATAGTGTTCACAAGTTAAAAGTTCACATTATCAAGTTATTTGACTATAAATAGAAATACAGTCAAATCATATAGATAACTTTGTCAGTGTACACATCAAATAAAAACTATTTTTCTGTCAAGTAGTACACTTATCTATAAACTTGATGAAATGTTTTTATTGTATGCCATAACTTACATTAAACTTTTTAATTAAGTCAAATTAAGCTAAATTTAAGTCATGTAAAAATAAACTGTTGACCAAATTAAAAGTACAGAGTTTGTAAAATTAAGCTTTAATGTGTGCGTAAATTTTTATTCACATACTTGTTTTAAGGTGTTTTTAATACTAGAGTGATGTATTCTTTTATAAATATGTACACAAACCAACAGGTTTCCATAAAAAGTAGCTTACTAATCAATCACAAGTTTACTGTGATTGTATTAAATTAACGCCTTTATTTTAGTCATTTATATTTACTCATGTAAGTAATGTTTTGTTTAAGCAGTTAATGAATAGATACAAATGTATACCTTTAAACTAAAACAAAGATTTAAAGCTGAAATTAAAAATATTGCAGACATATTTGTTATGAACGCAGTTCGAATACTAGTATCTGCTGATTGTTTTTAAACCCTTTCATGCAAAAAGATACAAGTTTGAAAAATCAAACAATTCAAATTCAAAGCTTTGAAGTTTTTAATCCTTATTTTTCATCCTTTTTATAAAGTGTTTGGTGTTTTTTGAAGCAGAATTCGGCGCTTGACATGATGGTAAATATTATTTTTGAAAAAAACTAGGTTTAAAAAAATTATAGCGAAAAGTTTAAAATCAGCTTAAAACTTTCTAAGTGAGAGAAGAGAGAACCCGTGTATGTCACCAAGCGAATTTTTTGCACCAAGTTTTTATTTGTTACGTAATTATAAAAAATTGTGTTTGCAGAAATTTTTCATGAAAATTGCATTCATTAGTAAAATGTTTTCTTACTGGTAGCAGCTCTTGTCATTTTTTTTTTAAACTTTACTTTCATAAATTATTTTAGAGTTTACCTTCTATATATTTTTTTTAAGTAATAAAAGGTAGTAAAAGCAGATACATAAAATCAATTACTTGGTTTGAAAAAAAATCAGCATTGTCTTTAACAGTTGAAACTTAAACTGTTTATGCTTGAAAAAGGTACATAAAACAAATTGTGATGCCTGTATGTTTTAAAAGTATCTTGAATCAACAGTCTTCTACTCTAACCATGTGACTCATTATCTTTTTTTTTCATGACTTAAGAGAAAAGTCTTTATCTTTATGTTGAAAAAGTGTCTCAAATCAACAGTCTGCTACAATTTATTAGTAATCCTGTGTTTCTATTTAATCATAGTTGCACTGAAAGGTTTTTATTAAGCACAAGCAAATTGGGCATCTTCTATTTTGATTGTTAAATTATTTTAGAGTTTACCTTTTTATATGTTTTTTTTAAGTAATTAAAGGTACTAAAAGCAGATAAATCAAATCAATTACTTGGTTTGAAAAAAATCAGCATTGTCTTTAACAGCTGAAACTTAAACTGTTTATGCTTGAAAAAAATGTACATAAAACAAATTGATAATGTCTGTATGTTTAATAAGTATCTTGAATCAACAGTCTTCTACTCAAACCATGTGATTCATTACCTTTTTTTCATGATTTCAGAGAAAAGTCTTTATCTTTATGTTGAAAAAGTGTCTCAAATCAACAGTCTGCTACAATTTATTAGTAATCCTGTGTTTCTATTTAATCATAGTGATTCTACAGCAATCATCTATACCATATTCTTGCCACTAACCTTCTTGTGGCAATTTAAATATCAGGTCTGTTCTTGGTTTACTGCTCTTACTGAGGTAAGTGCTTTATATGTTATACAAAATAGTTAATGTTAAGATGATAAATGTCATATAAGATAATTTTTTAGGGTTGCCAACACTTAATTTATTAGTAGTGCTCAGGTTTTAATACTTGATAATTAGTTGTTTCATTAAATATTGTCGTTAATTTTGTAAATGTAGAATACCATTAGTATAAATTAGTGCTCAAAATCGACTGATATCAAGTATAAGTGAAGTACATAACACATTAGTTTCTAATTTTAATAAAGTTAAGATGAAATTTGGTTTAATAGAGTACAGTTTTTGAATAAAAGAGTGGCAGCCCTGGTACTTATAAATGCATGTCATAAAATTATGAATTAATTACAATGAAAGTTTTAGATTAAAAAATATCCTATAGAGTATAGTGTTTCTAAAGTGTGTGAAAGTAACTAAAGAGCTGTTACTATTAAACATTATTAGCTTTTCTATATGTCTAAAGTTATGTGTTGTTAATCTTTATAAATAAATTTCAATATAAATGTTCAATTATCAATAATAAAAATCAAGCTGATATAAGTCTGAATGTTACAAGCTTTAAAGTTAAGTAGTTAATTTGCACACTTATAGAGACACATTGATGTTAATTTCTAAAGTAAATGTTTTGTTATTATAATGTTTTTATCCACTAAGAAATTAAAGCTATAGTGTAAAATGATTCTGTATAAGTGACATATTTTGTTACCTGTGAACATATAGGAACACAAACAACATTCAGGCAGCTTGATCAACTGCCTGATGTTTAGTGTTTTTATATGTTTACATAACTAAGTTAGATAAGAGTCTGGTTTGTTTCAGTCACTTGTAATGATTATAGTTAACAGTAATAATAAAATTCAAAGTTTTGTTATGATAAGAAAACTGTAACTAGCTGACAAAAACCAGACTGTTATATGACTATGTATGATCTTTATAAAAAGACTATATTGTACAGATATTTTAAACTTATTTTTTTAGAGTACTTGAAAATAGTCTTTGTTTTGAATTTTAATTGTGACATTATAAAATATTATATCATAAGCATTTGTTTTATCTTCACTTGACACAATGTGTAGCATTAAATAAGTTGTTTTTTGTTAGTTTAATTCCAATAAATATGAAATTCCATATAAAATAAACACTTTGATATACTATTAGATAATGTCACCATAAAAGTTCTAAGAAAGACTATTTAAACAATTAATATGCAAGTATGCTAACCATTTTTTCTAAACATAAAACACTGTCAAAAACTATTGAAAACAAAAAGAAATATAATTTTCAGTTAAATATTTTTATAATTATATTGTATAGCAACTCTGTTGTTGGTTAATAGTTACTTAAAAAGAGTTTTTGACAGTAGTGGTTTAGATTTGAATATGTTAGTTGCATGTATAGAAATTGAATAAGGTAAGAATGTGTATATTTTAAGTGGGCCGGCTGCAGTTGTAAGGTTTTGTATGTGTTTTAAATCATAACATTATGCAAATGATGTAAAGTGATAAATCAGCAGAATGTTACCAAAATTTTAATACAAACCCTTTCCCTAACCCAAGTAATATATTAGCCAATCAGAAGCGACCTTAGAACTGCAGCCGCACCTTATAAGCCAACTTAGAACTATTTAAGATGCAAGTAGTTAACAAATTTTAAAATGAACAAAAAGTTCTTTATTGCTCACATAAAGGATTATGTCTAAACTGATACTGTAACCATTTAATTTAGGCTCTGAACCATAAGTTTAGAACGTGATTTTAATAAAATAAATACATCTATAAATATTAAGGCCCCCCACACAAATTTTTTCACAAATGGGGATTTCCCCAAAGTGAAAATGTGGGGGGAAAATTTTGAGATTGATAAAAAAAATTATTTTAAAGGCATTTCGCCGGCTCCGCCGGCGAAAAATTTTTCACTTTTACTCCCAACCATTTTTTCTTAAAAACCTAATTACGCTTGGAGCCCAGTTAGTAAGCCTGACAGCCAAACCAGATAAAAGTGTGGTACTGAGCTCTAAGAAGTAGTTGGGTTTTGAGTTAAAGTGGTAGCGGACAGCTTTCGTTATTTGTGCATAAGTCCCTTCCGCTGCGAGTTCTCTTCGAGAACTCTTGCTCCAGGGACTTTTGCACAAATAACGAAAGCCGTCCTTTAGGCCGCGTCCTTATGCTGGTCGGCACCTAATTAGTTTTTTGTTTGATGTACGAGTAGTTACGCAAGTTCTTTTAGTATGTTATTTTTCTCTTATACACTTGTGAGTATCCATATGTATGATTGATATTAAAAACATCTGAATTACAGTAAAGTTTTATGTTTTATAGTATATAACATTGATGTAGTACTCCAAATGGTATAGTTTTGGAGTAGACAATCAATTTATTATTCTATATATAACACTTCACTTATTGTAGTTTAATTTGTTAACATTATTCTATTGTAATTTGTCTCATAAATTTACTAGTTGTACATACCAGTTAGTTTACCTGTCTATTGCCTATATTATAGTAGCATTCTATTGCAATTCAAACTACCAAATTCAAGTTACCAAGTCTCATAAACTGCAAATAAATTCTTAGTTTAGTACTTAATTATACTTTAGACCAGCGGTTCTTATCGTTTAACCCATTATTGGAAAGTAATTACTTAATTAATCCCAATTTACATTACTTCGGTGCCGGTTACTCTATGAATTACTTAAGGCTCTCAAATGATACAAGAAAAGTTCCTGTATCATTTGTTTGAGTTACACTAGTAGATTACTTACTGAGATTTAGCCTTGAAAGAGGTAAACGATGGTTGTGCAAAATATGTTATTGATGTTGGTACATTGCATTCTTAATGGTACAGAACCATATACTTTTGTAAGTAGTATATCTAAGGTTTAAGTATGTGGAAGGTTTATGCCACTTAGACAGAAACTAAGCTAAAATTATCCATTTACATAAGAGAGTATTTATGTCTTAAATTGTATAAATAAAGTTTGGACATATTTTAAATTAGACACTTTCAAAATATCGTTTTTGTCCACAAATTTTCAGGTAATTTCGTAAAGATTTTTGTTTTCACCTACTTACAATTATTACGTCATGACCCTGCAGTCGCATACAGTAAAAACTTTGTAATTTTTACATTTACTTTGGTTGTATATGGATATATTTTTTGGATTATAAATTATTAAATTTGTTTCAACTAAGACTAATATAATTGTATGTACATAACAAGTGTTGGATAAGGTGTATCTTAGTTAAACTAACAGACACAAACATATATGGAAATAATCTCCTAAATATTATACTGCTGCGTATAAAAGAACCTAATTTTTCTATTACAATCAAATCTTAATAATACTTAATCATTAATTATCATATTGTTGCGCTGGTTTATGTGATTGTTTCTAGTTTTATATCACTAATAACATATGTATTTAACTGTGAATTTAAAAGATTAAACTGTTTTTTTCAAGTAAATCAAGTGAAATTTCCAATAATAAACGTCTTAAATTGTCCACATAAAGTTCTAAAAATTGTATGCATTGTTATAGTAACAAAAGGTATTTTTGATCTATTTAGTTTTGGTGTTTACTTTTGACTCAATATTAAATATTACAGTATTCAAACTAAAAGTAAAGTTTTATGTTTTATAGTATGTATTTTATGTGTTTTGCGTACTACAAATGACACATTTTCGTAGTAGACAACTCTGGTATTATTCTATAACTAACACTTCAACTTACTTTTTAATCATATTTATCATTGTATTGTAATTCAACTAATTCTGTTACTACATAGTACTCAATACTAAGTGTGTCTCGTAAATAAATTACCAGTTAAGTATTCAATCACATCTTAGTTTTTTTGTTTATAAAGGTCAATAAAAAGACATAACAATTTATACTACTTGTTAATATTAAATTGTGTATTATTAATTAAATTATATTGATTTATTAGAAAAAATAGGTTTTAGATTATATTGGATTTATTGGTATAAATAAATAAAGTATTGTGCAAGCTGAACAACCTTAAAACTAAAAGTTAAAAAGTGTTGTTTTATTCATAAAAAATGTTAACGCTCTTGTTCTAACAATTCTGATTTGTCATCGTTTATATAAAGTTTTTGGTCTTTTTATTTGCACAAAATTTTGTTACCGAAATGATGGAGACATTAGTTTTTGAGTATAGGCAAGTTAAAAAAGAAGTTAGATGTTACTTTTTTATTAAATTTTGATGCTTGAAAATTTGCATACATTTTCATGTTTGCAGTTCAGTCTAGTTTTCAGATAAAGCTTGGTTCTATCTATTAGGTAAACTTGCTGTTGTTAATATAAAAGTAATTGACTCGAAATGTTTATTGAGTTGAACATTTAAATTATCAGAAGTTTACAAAAACAAACCTAAAAATAAAATAAAAATAATTAAAAATTTGTTATCAAGTATTGTGCTAAAATAATCAACTTGATTGAGTTTTATTTGTTGAATAGATAAAGTAAAAGTATATTTCAATAAGTATATTTGTTCGTCGACCTCGAATGTAATGTAATATTTTATTAATGATTTTTACTTTGCCTAACAGTTTCTTTAGTGTTTTGATATACTTTGATATAGTTTGGAAATTTAAGCTAACCCTTAGCGTCTGAATAAACAATTTTTCACATACTTATTACTAAAGGTTCTATTTAATACTAGTTTAAAGTATTGTTTTACTAATAAGTACTAAGCAAACCATTGTTTTATATTATAAGGTGCCTAAGATTTAAACAAGGCTTTGTAAAAAAATTGATCCTTTTTTTTATGACCATAAAGTGCATTTAAAAGGAAATTTCCTTGTGTGAATTAGAGAAGAGAGGTAAATAAGTTATTAATTTGTAAATTGGATGTAATTGCAGGTAAATAACTCAACAAAATATCAAAACAATAACGTAAATGCTTGTGATGCTTATAAAACTTAAAATTTTGTTTATATTTTGTCATATAAATGCTGTTTTAATGTTTATTTTAGATTTGAAACATAACTCTTTTGCTTTAAATCTGATTTTCGATAACATATAATATATAAATTGCTATTTTATTTTTGCATCTGTCTTAATATGCTAGCTGATTAAAGCAGAAAAAATCTGAACTTTGTATGGTTTAAAAAGCTTTAGTTCTTTAAGTTATACAAAATAAAGTTTTTGCACGCTGAATTTTTCTGATTATCAAATCATTAAATAAGTTTTGTTCTTTTCGTTTAGACTTAAGCAACAAAAATCAAAACTGCCTTTAATACACTTGCTATGTTTATGCAAGAGCTTAATAAACTTGTTTAAAATTAATGTATTCTATATTTTTTCGCACAAACGACGTCTTTTACCGAAACATAGGTTGCATCATAGAGTCTTGAATGAATAAAATATAATATTTCTTCTCAAGTAATTGAGATCTCTTTATTTGTTTTGTAAAAATCAAAGCATAAAGTACTTTATTACCTTTAAATACCATCATTGAATCCAATCTACAAGTGGCAGTGTGGTTCAGCGATTGTCAACCCGCTCTAAGAGCCGTAGGTAGTGAGATCGAATCCAGCCATCAGCAGTTTTTGCTGATAAATTTTTAGCCAATTATTTCAGCTTAAATTGTCCAGTATCTTATGTCTTTGTATCGGTATAGTATCTTTAACCTTTTTATGTACAAATGTAGCTTGTACAAGAGATATGACTAAACTATAAACGATTTAATTTCAAAAAGTGCGTTCTTACAGTTGTTCTTCCGGGACAGAATGTTTTTATAAATATCAACGAATAGAATAAACTTAATTCAAACATTGAATAAAATAAATCTAACGTCATTATAAACAAACACAAAGAACTGAAATAGTCTAAAGCTTAACGTCTTAAGCTTTTTATTTACATCAATAGCAATAAAGTTTGTTTAATGTTGTATTTATACATGACTTTTTGGTACAGCTTCAAATTAACTCCATTGTGCTTATTCCAATAAAATATTTTGGGTTTCATTGATAGTTGCCAAACTTTATATTCAATTTTAGGCATAAGCACTATAGATTTGTGAACAATTTGATGATATAATAAACTAATTAAGTTATATGCACTTAAGCATTGTTTTGTAACTGAAGATGTTTTGTATAAATAAACATTGTACAAAAGCTATAATGAAAAACATAAAACGTTTAAAACTTTTTAGAAATGTTTATAATGATAAGTATATTTTTATCAAAAAAATGTGCTTAAAGCAATTTTAATGAATCTCGTTTGTAATTTAGTTTAAATTTCAAGTATATTTTGTGATACTCGATTATGGGGTAACTCATAGTTCGTTTAACTTAAGGTCTAAATGAAACTTTATATTTGTAATGAATAGTATATTTTTATTAAAAAACGTGCTTTAAGCAGTTTGAATGAATCTCGTTTGTAATTTAATTTAAATTTCATGTATATTTTGTGATACTCGATTATGGGGTAACTCATAGTTCGTTTAACTTAAGGTCTTTATAAAACTTTATATTTGTAATGAATAGTATATTTTTATTAAAAAACGTGCTTTAAGCAGTTTGAATGAATCTCTTTTGTAATTTAATTTAAATTTCATGTATATTTTGTGATACTCGATTATGGGGTAACTCATAGTTCGTTTAACTTAAGGTCTAAAGGAAACTTTATATTTGTGATGAATAGTATATTTTTATTAAAAAACGTGCTTTAAGCAGTTTAAATGAATCTCGTTTGTAATTTAATTTAAATTTCAAGTATATTTTGTGATACTCGATTATGGGGTAACTCATAGTTCGTTTAACTTGAGGTCTAAATTAAACTTTATATTTGTAATGAATAGAATATTTTTATTAAAAAACGTGCTTTAAGCAGTTTGAATGAATCTCGTTTGTAATTTAATTTAAATTTCATGTATATTTTGTGATACTCGATTATGGGGTAACTCATAGTTCGTTTAACTTGAGGTCTAAATTAAACTTTATATTTGTGATGAATAGTATATTTTTATTAAAAAAACATTACAATATTACAAACGAGATTCATTAAAATTGCATTAACCGCATTTTGTTGATAAAAGTATACTAATCATAATAAACATAAAGTTTAATTTAGACCTCAAGTTTAACGAATTATGATATGCTCCATAATCGAGTACACAAAATATACTTGAAATTTTAATTAAATTACAAACGAGATTCATTAAAATTGCATTAACCGCATTTTGTTGATAAAAGTATACTAATCATGATAAACATAAAGTTTAATTTAGACCTCAAGTTTAACGAATTATGATATGCTCCATAATCGAGTACACAAAATATACCTGGAATTTTAATTAAACTACAAACGAGATTCATTAAAATTGCATTAACCGCATTTTGTTGATAAAAGTATACTAATCATAATAAACATAAAGTTTAATTTAGACCTCAAGTTTAACGAATTATGATATGCTCCATAATCGAGTACACAAAATATACTTGAAATTTTAATTAAATTACAAACGAGATTCATTAAAATTGCATTAACCGCATTTTGTTGATAAAAGTATACTAATCATGATAAACATAAAGTTTAATTTAGACCTCAAGTTTAACGAATTATGATATGCTCCATAATCGAGTACACAAAATATACCTGGAATTTTAATTAAACTACAAACGAGATTCATTAAAATTGCATTAACCGCATTTTGTTGATAAAAGTATACTAATCATAATCACATCCAATTCTCTCAGTTCTTCGGTAATTTCCTGAAGATAATCAGGATCCGGATACCCGTCAGGACCACCTTCATCAAGAGAAGTCTTGTGGCTTATGTTCCACGCCATCTCAAAACGGTCTCTTTCTATTGAACTCGGCACGAAACTGAAAGTCAGTTTCCTCCTCCACGCTTCCTTGAGCAGGTCCAAAACCCTCCAGTCCAACTTCGCAGCTTGCGACGAGCGGAGTTCTGATCTTCATCTGACGTCACTTCCAATTCTCTCAGTTCTTCGGTAATTTCCTGAAGATAACCAGGATCCGGATACCCGTCAGGACCACCTTCATCAAGAGAAGTCTTGTGGCTTATGTTCCATGCCATCTCAAAACGGTCTCTTTCTATTGAACTCGGCACGAACCTGAAAGTCAGTTTCCTCCTCCACGCTTCCTTGAGCAGGTTCAAAACCCTCCAGTATAACTTCGCAGCTTGCGACGAGCGGAGTTCTGACCCTCATCTGACGTCACTTCCAATTCTCTCAGTTCTTCGGTAATTTCCTGAAGATAACCAGGATCCGGACACCCGTCAGGACCACCTTCATCAAGAGAAGTCTTGTGGCTTATGTTCCATGCCATCTCAAAACGGTCTCTTTCTATTGAACTCGGCACGAACCTGAAAGTCAGTTTCCTCCTCCACGCTTCCTTGAGCAGGTTCAAAACCCTCCAGTATAACTTCGCAGCTTGCGACGAGCGGAGTTCTGACCCTCATCTGACGTCACTTCCAATTCTCTCAGTTCTTCGGTAATTTCCTGAAGATAACCAGGATCCGGATACCCGTCAGGACCACCTTCATCAAGAGAAGTCTTGTGGCTTATGTTCCATGCCATCTCAAAATGGTCTCTTTCTATTGAACTCGGCACGAAACTGAAAGTCAGTTTCCTCCTCCACGCTTCCTTGAGCAGGTTCAAAACCCTCCAGTATAACTTCGCAGCTTGCGACGAGCGGAGTTCTGATCTTCATCTGACGTCACTTCCAATTCTCTCAGTTCTTCGGTAATTTCCTGAAGATAACCAGGATCCGGATACCCGTCAGGACCACCTTCATCAAGAGAAGTCTTGTGGCTTATGTTCCATGCCATCTCAAAATGGTCTCTTTCTATTGAACTCGGCACGAAACTGAAAGTCAGTTTCCTCCTCCACGCTTCCTTGAGCAGGTTCAAAACCCTCCAGTATAACTTCGCAGCTTGCGACGAGCGGAGTTCTGATCTTCATCTGACGTCACTTCCAATTCTCTCAGTTCTTCGGTAATTTCCTGAAGATAACCAGGATCCGGATACCCGTCAGGACCACCTTCATCAAGAGAAGTCTTGTGGCTTATGTTCCATGCCATCTCAAAATGGTCTCTTTCTATTGAACTCGGCACGAAACTGAAAGTCAGTTTCCTCCTCCACGCTTCCTTGAGCAGGTTCAAAACCCTCCAGTATAACTTCGCAGCTTGCGACGAGCGGAGTTCTGATCTTCATCTGACGTCACTTCCAATTCTCTCAGTTCTTCGGTAATTTCCTGAAGATAACCAGGATCCGGATACCCGTCAGGACCACCTTCATCAAGAGAAGTCTTGTGGCTTATGTTCCATGCCATCTCAAAATGGTCTCTTTCTATTGAACTCGGCACGAAACTGAAAGTCAGTTTCCTCCTCCACGCTTCCTTGAGCAGGTTCAAAACCCTCCAGTATAACTTCGCAGCTTGCGACGAGCGGAGTTCTGATCTTCATCTGACGTCACTTCCAATTCTCTCAGTTCTTCGGTAATTTCCTGAAGATAACCAGGATCCGGATACCCGTCAGGACCACCTTCATCAAGAGAAGTCTTGTGGCTTATGTTCCATGCCATCTCAAAATGGTCTCTTTCTATTGAACTCGGCACGAAACTGAAAGTCAGTTTCCTCCTCCACGCTTCCTTGAGCAGGTTCAAAACCCTCCAGTATAACTTCGCAGCTTGCGACGAGCGGAGTTCTGATCTTCATCTGACGTCACATCCAATTCTCTCAGTTCTTCGGTAATTTCCTGAAGATAACCAGGATCCGGATACCCGTCAGGACCACCTTCATCAAGAGAAGTCTTGTGGCTTATGTTCCATGCCATCTCAAAACGGTCTCTTTCTATTGAACTCGGCACGAAACTGAAAGTCAGTTTCCTCCTCCACGCTTCCTTGAGCAGGTTCAAAACCCTCCAGTATAACTTCGCAGCTTGCGACGAGCGGAGTTCTGACCCTCATCTGACGTCACATCCAATTCTCTCAGTTCTTCGGTAATTTCCTGAAGATAACCAGGATCCGGATAGCCGTCAGGACCACCTTCATCAAGAGAAGTCTTGTGGCTTATGTTCCATGCCATCTCAAAACGGTCTCTTTTTATTGAACTCGGCACGAACCTGAAAGTCAGTTTCCTCCTCCACGCTTCCTTGAGCAGGTTCAAAACCCTCCAGTATAACTTCGCAGCTTGCGACGAGCGGAGTTCTGACCCTCATCTGACGTCACTTCCAATTCTCTCAGTTCTTCGGTAATTTCCTGAATATCCTGATATTCCAGAACATCTTGTCAAAACAGAACAGTTCGTGTGAGTTAAAATTTGTGAAAAACATTTAAACTTTCCTGGTACCCAAGTAAAAGGTAACCAAAAAAGTTGCGACTCTTTAACCAAAAGGTTCTTCCAACACACCAACTTCTAGGAGCGAGTATTTTTAGCTTTACTTTTATCAATAAACAATATAATAATTTTGTTACAAAGTGTTTTATTTATTAAATTATACTAAAAAGTTGCTCTAAATAAAATCAAAGTAAAGTTGTAGAAGTAAATTAAGAAAATAATTTGTTACTGGAATGGAAGATATCAAAATTAAACTCTGTTTTAGCTTGTAAACCATTGTTTAAAATAAAGTAAACGAAAAAAATTATTATCAAATATTTCATTTACCCAAGAAAAAAACAACACAACAAGAGCTTATATGTAAAATTAGTTAGAAATGAGTGTTATGTTGAGTGGAATAAAAGTTTTAACGAATATATAAATTTTTTTTAAATTAAATAAAATGTGACCGTGCAGTAAGATAAAACTATACTGCAAATATAAGTTTTTATGTGAAAAAAAAAACTGCTATATTCTTGTAAGCTTTTTTGTGGGTACAGTTTTGGCATATCTGTTTATAAAACTGTTTGATTGTTTTAATAGTCATAAATAAATATTTTCTAACTCACAAAAACCGACATTAATAATAGATTTTACAAATAACAAATATAATAAGAAATTATAAGACTAGAAGTTTAAAAAAAAATTGTTTTACTCGTGAAAAATAACGCTCTTGTTCTATAATTCTCATTTTTCATCGTTAATATAAAGTTTTAGGTATTTTTTTGCATAGAATTTTATGCCCAAAATGATGGAGACATTTGTTTTTAAGTATTGGCAAGTTTAAAATAAAAATAAATAAAATTTCAAAAATAAAACTTACCTGTTCATTTTTATTCAATTTTGTTGCTCAAAAATTTGCATAAATTTTCATATTTATAGTTTTGTCTAGTTTTCAGATAATAACTACTTAAGCTTGTTTATATCAGTTAGGTAAACTTGCTGTTCTTATTATAACAAAACTGCTTATTGAGTTGAATACTTAAATTAATGAAAGTTTACAAAAATAATTCTAAATAAAATACTTTCAATAAACATTTGTGTTCAATTGTTTTGCTAAAATAATCAACTTAATTGTGTTTTGCTTGTTGAATAAATTCGTTTGTATACTCTTGTGTTATACATTTATTATTTTTAACAAGTTATATAGTTTTACATTTAACGTTTGTTTACCTTTATAAGTTTAATTGTTTATACAAAACCTTTAAATTTAAACATAAGTTTAAAACTGAAATTAAAAATGTAGCACAGATATTTGTTATCAACATAGTTCAAATATTAGCATCTGCTATTTGTTTTAACTTTTATTTCATATGTTGTTGAAAAATATAAGTTTGAAAGATCCTCTAAAACAAGCAATAAATGTAATTTAAAGTTCTATTTTGCTTATTTTTCATGATTTTTATAAACTGTATGGTGTTTTTTGAAGCAGGTGCTCAACATGATGGTAAATTTCATTTAAAATTAAAACCAGGTTTAAAAAAAACAAAAAGTTTTAAAACAGGTTAAAGTTTTCAAAGGTAGAGAAAATAAAATAAATTTTCCTGTTTAAATTTTCATTCAGTTTCCATAATTTATAATGACTACAGCTGGTTAGGTCTTAAGATAAAAACTGCTTTTTTATAGAGTTTATTAATGTAATTAGTTCTTTAACAGTTTATTAAAGACTTTTTACTTTGCTAACAGTTTTAATAGTGTTTTGATAAGTATTAATATAGTTTGTAAAGTTAAGCTTAAACATTGGTGTCTGTATAAGTATTTATTCTCATACTTATTGCAACTAAATGTTCTCTTTAATACTAGAGTTAAGAATTATTTTATAAATAAGTATTACACTAATCAATAAGAAATAAGTTTTATTAACTAGTTTTAAGTAACTTTTAATGTAAATTATAGCTGTTAGCTCAAGTATTAAGTAAGATAATGTTAGGTTAGTGGGTTAGTTTTATCATTATGATTTAAATGACAAACATAAAATAGTTTTTGTATATAAAAAGTTAATCTTTACTTTAGTGAAACTTGAAAATAATACTGAAATAACTATGATAAAATGAAATACCTTTCGTTAAAACCTACATATAGCAATAAGTTCACATATATTTAATTTTGAATGTTACTGACTTAAGTATCATGATAAAGTTTATATGTAAGTTAAATGATAAGTAAAATGAGCAGGTTTTTCCATCAGGAACAGTATGTAATTTAAAAACACAATACTATGATTACTTGTGTTACAGTTTTAAGAGTTCATTAAAAAATTCTATTAGAGCTAAACTAGTTCAACTGTTCTGCAGCTCACAAGTTTTTATTCAAATAGCTTGAATTTAATACTGTTTTGAAAAAGTTAATTAAGTAAACAATAGTGTTCACAAGTTAAAAGTTCACATTATCAAGTTATTTGACTATAAATAGAAATACAGTCAAATCATATAGATAACTTTGTCAGTGTACACATCAAATAAAAACTATTTTTCTGTCAAGTAGTACACTTATCTATAAACTTGATGAAATGTTTTTATTGTATGCCATAACTTACATTAAACTTTTTAATTAAGTCAAATTAAGCTAAATTTAAGTCATGTAAAAATAAACTGTTGACCAAATTAAAAGTACAGAGTTTGTAAAATTAAGCTTTAATGTGTGCGTAAATTTTTATTCACATACTTGTTTTAAGGTGTTTTTAATACTAGAGTGATGTATTCTTTTATAAATATGTACACAAACCAACAGGTTTCCATAAAAAGTAGCTTACTAATCAATCACAAGTTTACTGTGATTGTATTAAATTAACGCCTTTATTTTAGTCATGTAAGTAATGTTTTGTTTAAGCAGTTAATGAATAGATACAAATGTATACCTTTAAACTAAAACAAAGATTTAAAGCTGAAATTAAAAATATTGCAGACATATTTGTTATGAACGCAGTTCGAATACTAGTATCTGCTGATTGTTTTTAAACCCTTTCATGCAAAAAGATACAAGTTTGAAAAATCAAACAATTCAAATTCAAAGCTTTGAAGTTTTTAATCCTTATTTTTCATCCTTTTTATAAAGTGTTTGGTGTTTTTTGAAGCAGAATTCGGCGCTTGACATGATGGTAAATATTATTTTTGAAAAAAACTAGGTTTAAAAAAATTATAGCGAAAAGTTTAAAATCAGCTTAAAACTTTCTAAGTGAGAGAAGAGAGAACCCGTGTATGTCACCAAGCGAATTTTTTGCACCAAGTTTTTATTTGTTACGTAATTATAAAAAATTGTGTTTGCAGAAATTTTTCATGAAAATTGCATTCATTAGTAAAATGTTTTCTTACTGGTAGCAGCTCTTGTCATTTTTTTTTTAAACTTTACTTTCATAAATTATTTTAGAGTTTACCTTCTATATATTTTTTTTAAGTAATAAAAGGCAGTAAAAGCAGATACATAAAATCAATTACTTGGTTTGAAAAAAAATCAGCATTGTCTTTAACAGTTGAAACTTAAACTTTTTATGCTTGAAAAAGGTACATAAAACAAATTGTGATGCCTGTATGTTTTAAAAGTATCTTGAATCAACAGTCTTCTACTCTAACCATGTGACTCATTATCTTTTTTTTTCATGACTTAAGAGAAAAGTCTTTATCTTTATGTTGAAAAAGTGTCTCAAATCAACAGTCTGCTACAATTTATTAGTAATCCTGTGTTTCTATTTAATCATAGTTGCACTGAAAGGTTTTTATTAAGCACAAGCAAATTGGGCATCTTCTATTTTGATTGTTAAATTATTTTAGAGTTTACCTTTTTATATGTTTTTTTAAGTAATTAAAGGTACTAAAAGCAGATAAATCAAATCAATTACTTGGTTTGAAAAAAATCAGCATTGTCTTTAACAGCTGAAACTTAAACTGTTTATGCTTGAAAAAAATGTACATAAAACAAATTGATAATGTCTGTATGTTTAATAAGTATCTTGAATCAACAGTCTTCTACTCAAACCATGTGATTCATTACCTTTTTTTCATGATTTCAGAGAAAAGTCTTTATCTTTATGTTGAAAAAGTGTCTCAAATCAACAGTCTGCTACAATTTATTAGTAATCCTGTGTTTCTATTTAATCATAGTGATTCTACAGCAATCATCTATACCATATTCTTGCCACTAACCTTCTTGTGGCAATTTAAATATCAGGTCTGTTCTTGGTTTACTGCTCTTACTGAGGTAAGTGCTTTATATGTTATACAAAATAGTTAATGTTAAGATGATAAATGTCATATAAGATAATTTTTTAGGGTTGCCAACACTTAATTTATTAGTAGTGCTCAGGTTTTAATACTTGATAATTAGTTGTTTCATTAAATATTGTCGTTAATTTTGTAAATGTAGAATACCATTAGTATAAATTAGTGCTCAAAATCGACTGATATCAAGTATAAGTGAAGTACATAACACATTAGCAGTGCTGCTTAGTTTCTAATTTTAATAAAGTTAAGATGAAATTTGGTTTAATAGAGTACAGTTTTTGAATAAAAGAGTGGCAGCCCTGGTACTTATAAATGCATGTCATAAAATTATGAATTAATTACAATGAAAGTTTTAGATTAAAAAATATCCTATAGAGTATAGTGTTTCTAAAGTGTGTGAAAGTAACTAAAGAGCTGTTACTATTAAACATTATTAGCTTTTCTATATGTCTAAAGTTATGTGTTGTTAATCTTTATAAATAAATTTCAATATAAATGTTCAATTATCAATATAGAGCTAAAAATCAAGCTGATATAAGTCTGAATGTTACAAGCTTTAAAGTTAAGTAGTTAATTTGCACACTTATAGAGACACATTGATGTTAATTTCTAAAGTAAATGTTTTGTTATTATAATGTTTTTATCCACTAAGAAATTAAAGCTATAGTGTAAAATGATTCTGTATAAGTGACATATTTTGTTACCTGTGAACATATAGGAACACAAACAACATTCAGAGGCAGCTTGATCAACTGCCTGATGTTTAGTGTTTTTATATGTTTACATAACTAAGTTAGATAAGAGTCTGGTTTGTTTCAGTCACTTGTAATGATTATAGTTAACAGTAATAATAAAATTCAAAGTTTTGTTATGATAAGAAAACTGTAACTAGCTGACAAAAACCAGACTGTTATATGACTATGTATGATCTTTATAAAAAGACTATATTGTACAGATATTTTAAACTTATTTTTTTAGAGTACTTGAAAATAGTCTTTGTTTTGAATTTTAATTGTGACATTATAAAATATTATATCATAAGCATTTGTTTTATCTTCACTTGACACAATGTGTAGCATTAAATAAGTTGTTTTTTGTTAGTTTAATTCCAATAAATATGAAATTCCATATAAAATAAACACTTTGATATACTATTAGATAATGTCACCATAAAAGTTCTAAGAAAGACTATTTAAACAATTAATATGCAAGTATGCTAACCATTTTTCTAAACATAAAACACTGTCAAAAACTATTGAAAACAAAAAGAAATATAATTTTCAGTTAAATATTTTATAATTATATTGTATAGCAACTCTGTTGTTGGTTAATAGTTACTTAAAAAGAGTTTTTGACAGTAGTGGTTTAGATTTGAATATGTTAGTTGCATGTATAGAAATTGAATAAGGTAAGAATGTGTATATTTTAAGTGGGCCGGCTGCAGTTGTAAGGTTTTGTATGTGTTTTAAATCATAACATTATGCAAATGATGTAAAGTGATAAATCAGCAGAATGTTAAAAGCATCTAAACTTACCAAAATTTTAATACAAACCCTTTCCCTAACCCAAGTAATATATTAGCCAATCAGAAGCGACCTTAGAACTGCAGCCGCACCTTATAAGCCAACTTAGAACTATTTAAGATGCAAGTAGTTAACAAATTTTAAAATGAACAAAAAGTTCTTTATTGCTCACATAAAGGATTATGTCTAAACTGATACTGTAACCATTTAATTTAGGCTCTGAACCATAAGTTTAGAACGTGATTTTAATAAAATAAATACATCTATAAATATTAAGGCCCCCCACACAAATTTTTTCACAAAAGGGGATTTCCCCAAAGTGAAAATGTGGGGGGAAAATTTTTGAGATTGATAAAAAAAATTATTTTAAAGGCATTTCGCCGGCTGCGCCGGCGAAAAATTTTTCACTTTTTCTTAAAAACCTAATTACGCTTGGAGCCCAGTTAGTAAGCCTGACAGCCAAACCAGATAAAAGTGTGGTACTGAGCTCCAAGAAGTAGTTGGGTTTTGAGTTAAAGTGGTAGCGGACAGCTTTCGTTATTTGTGCATAAGTCCCTTCCGCTGCGAGTTCTCTTCGAGAACTCTTGCTCCAGGGACTTTTGCACAAATAACGAAAGCCGTCCTTTAGGCCGCGTCCTTATGCTGGTCGGCACCTAATTAGTTTTTTGTTTGATGTACGAGTAGTTACGCAAGTTCTTTTAGTATGTTATTTTTCTCTTATACACTTGTGAGTATCCATATGTATGATTGATATTAAAAACATCTGAATTACAGTAAAGTTTTATGTTTTATAGTATATAACATTGATGTAGTACTCAAAATGGTATAAGTTTGGAGTAGACAATCAATTTATTATTCTATATATAACACTTCACTTATTGTAATTTGATTTGTTATCATTATTCTATTGTAATTTGTCTCATAAATTTACTAGTTGTACATACCAGTTAGTTTACCTATAAAAGTCTTCTATCTAATTAATGTTGTTATTTAAACAAGCCTTAGCTTATTTGTTTTGTTTGTACTGTGTGTCCTTAAGTAATTTAACTCTATTTATAGCTCAAAGTAAAGACTGAACTGAGTTTTAGTGTTATTAACAGATACCTATAAGTAATTCGAATACTAAAAAGTAACACAACAGTTTTATGTTGTAGTTTACTTTATCAGTATCATTCTATTTCAATTCGAAAAGTTATATTAATTCAAGTTACCAAGTCTCATAAACAGCAAATAAATTCTTAGTTTAGTGTTTAATTATTGGAAAATAATTACTTAACTAATCCCAATTTACACTACTTAAGTGCCGGATACTCTATGAATCAGTTCCTGTATCATTTGTTTGAGTTACACTAGTAGATTACTTACTGAGATTTAAGCGTCGTTAGGCTTCAAAGAGAAAAACAATGGTTAAACTAAGCTAAAATTTTCAATTTACATAAGTAAGTATTTACGTCTTAAATTGTATAACTAATGTCTGGACATCTTTTAAATTAGACACTTACAAAATACCGTTTATGTCCACAATTTTTCAGGTAATTTTGTAATATTTTTTATTTTTGCATATTTACAATTATTACGTCATGACCCTGTAGTCTCATACAGTATAATTATTCACACTTTAGTTGTATATGGATATCATCTTTTGGATTATAAATTATTAAATTTGTTTCAAGTAAGACTAATTGTATGTACATAATAAGTATTGGATAAGGTGTATCTTAATTAAACTAACAGATACAAACATTTTACTGTTGCGTATAAAGGAATTTAATTTTTAAATTACAATCAAATCTTAATATTTAATTATCATATTGTTGCGCTGGTTTATGTGATTTAACTATAAATTTAAAAGATTAAACTGTTTTATCAAGTAAATCAAGTAAATTTTTCAATAATAAACGTCTTAAGTTGTCCACACAAAGTTCTACAAATTGTATGCATTGTCATAAAAACGAAAGGTCTTTTTTTGTCTATTTAATTTTGGTGTTTGTTTTCGACTCATTATTAAATATTACAACATTTGAATTGAAAGTAAAGTTTTATGTTTTATAGTATGTATCCTGTGTTACAATTTTGTAGTAGACAATTCTGGTATTATTCTATAAATAACAATTCAGCTTACTTTTTAATTATGTTTATCTAATTATGTTACTACATAATATTCAAAACTAAGTGTGTCTCGTAAATAAATTACCAGTTAAGTATTCAATCATATCTTAGGTTTTCAATTAAAAGTTATTTATGGCATTACTCTAGTTTAATCACAGTTAGACATAACAATTTATAATACTTGTTAACATTAATTGAATTATATGGGTTTATTAGAAAGTAAAGACTTTAGATTGTATTGGATTTATTGATCTAAGCAAATAAAGTATTGTGCAAGTTGAACTAATCACAATCTGAAAATTATAAGACTAAAAGCTAAATAGTATTGTTTTATTCATGAAAAATGTTAACGCACTTGTTCTAACAATTCTGATTTTTTATCCTTCACATAAAGTTTTTGGTTCTTTTTTTGCACAAAATTTTGTGGCCGAAAAGATCGAGACATTAGTTTTTGAGTATAGGCAAGTTAAAAAAATAGTTAAATGTTCATTTTTATTGAATTTTGATGCTTGAAAATTTGCATAAACTTTCATGTTTACAGTTCAGTCTAGTTTCCAGATAAAGCTTGGTTCTATCTATTAGTTAAACTCGCTGTTGTTAATATAAATGCAATTGTCTCGAAATTTCTATGAACACGAATTAAAAATATAGATGCGTCCGCACGCTAAAAATATTTAAAAAGTTTAAACTAACCAAGACTAGGAAGAGAAATGAACAAAATATTTCGTATGATTATATTGAAATCATAATTTATAAAAATTAAATAAATAAAGTTAACACGAAAGATAACAGTCATTTACAGTTAGAAAATAATTTTTTAACGCCTCATTTTAATTACACTAGATATTTTGAGTTGCATATGAAGAGCATAAAAAAAGGTCTTAAGTGTATTTTTTAGTAATTTTGAAACTTACACTAGATGTTCTTGAGTTTCAAATGAAGAGCAAACAAAAAAAAAGGTCTTATGTATTTTAAATTGTAGTCTTGTTTGAGGGGGCAATAGCCTTTTTTATTTATTCAAACGGGGCAACTTGAAAAATAAAGTTTGGGAAACCCTGATCTAAATACCATTTCTAGATTCTTAAGATGACAAGTTATTTATTTTTTATGTATAAATTGATTAATACCCGGTAGTTTAGAATTAGTTTCATACCTTTAACTTTTTTCTTAAAGACTTGTTTAGGTTATTCAAATATATTTTTTAATTTTTTTGATTTCAAAATACCTAACATTTAACTAAACTTATATTTTTTTTGTAGGTACTAAAATTACATCACTTTGTGTTCACAGCAGTTTCTTCGATTATATTCAATGCAGTCAGTAATTCAAAGTTTTTTTGATTGGAGTTTAGTCACAACAGTAAGGACGCGTGACAAGTTAATCATGAAATCGGACCGGTGGCTTCAGTTGTATAATAGTTACCAGCAGCAAAAAGCCAGGCTCCAGCAACAACCTGACCAGGGCGGCCAGCTGAGCAGCAGGACATCAACCGAATTTTGACAGAAACATGCGAAAACTTTCTGGAGGTGAACTTGAAAATACGGGGTACAATCGACAACTGAGAAACATGTTTTCGGTCTTTACACCTTGTTAAACGCAAGGATCGAAATAGATTATTTAGAAATTTTATATTATTTAACACTTCATTAGACGTCTACTTGAGCTGCCTTGAAACGGTTGTTTATCTGCTTGAGATTATCTAGATTTCAGCTTGAAATCATTCAAGCATTCATTCTGAAACTATAAAATTGATGTATAAAGCATTATTGAATATTTCTATTATATATATTTGTTGCTTTCGTTTTCTAACATTTTTGGAATGTAAACTCTAGCGTACAGTTTTTTATTTTTATTATTTTTGTAAATTTTCAAATCTTGATCAAAAATGGTGATATCAAGATAAATATCTTCTTTTTTGTTGTTCGAGGTATTAAATTTATATGTTCAATAATATTTTATATGTTTATAACCAATGCTGTAGTTCAACTGACGTTACTAAGAAGAATTGAGTTTATTTTTTAAAATTATTTTAGTCTGGAAAATTAACAATCAAAACAGACCGAAATAAAAAAGAAACTCTCTGTTTTAATAAAGTTTTCAGTCTGAACAGTCCATAACAATGTAATATTAAACTATTATGCTGATAGTATATTATATTATATTATTAAAATGATAGTTTAAACTTTTCTGAACTTTAACATAGTGTGCTTCTACTTTAACTTGTAAACTAACTTATATTCACTTTAGAAAAAAATGAAGTATAAAGAGATGCCACAAAAATGTAAAATAAAGATAAAACGTTAACTAAACTTAATATTGAATAACTATAATTACAGGGTTGCCAAATGTTTTTGAGAAATTTCTTCCAGGTTTTCAAAAATACAAGTTTTTGGGTCTATTTTAGTATAAAACTAAGTGTAAGGTAAAAAGATACTGTCTTATATAGTCTAGCAACATCGAAAAGATACTGTAAAGCTACAAACGTTTAAACAGTTGTCGTTACTTTTATAAACGTCAGAATTCTTAAACAATGGTTTAATACACAATTGGTTATGACGTGAAACGAAAGCTGATTGTTATAAAAAGTCAAATCAAATACAAAGTCAATAAGCGTAATCTTAAGTAACAACGAGAAAGTTTTATACCGCATTTATTAAACTTGGTTTAAAATAGTTGATATGTTTCTAAATTTAAGTTCCATTATGTTCCAAAAAAGATTTAAGATGGCAACTATTTTGTTAGCACTTCATAAAAAGTCTATCTCTATTAAGAATATTAAGCAACAGTTTAAATTCTTTAAAGATTAAAGATGCAAGCAATCTGGAACTTTTAACTTGATACACTACTAATATCATGTTTCAACAAAAAATTTAAAACAAGGATTAGTAACAAAACTTTGTAGTAATTGTTTATTCAAACAAAAGAATCTAAACAACTCTACAACAAATAGTTTATATTTTTCTAAGTAGTGTAATATTTCTTGAACGGTTTTCAACCGGTTGTTTGTAAAAATTTATTGTTAAAACAATGTAAGCATTATAATGTTTAAAAGTATAAAAATTTTATAATGTTTACCGTTTAAATTATGTGTGAAACTTGGTGGTCTTGGCTAGTTTTATTTCAAGCAGAGAGCACAAAATTGGTTTATATATGTTGAAAAAATTTTGCGCTTGCTCAAAAGAGCATAAATTTATAATATACCATACAATTTTTTGATTAAATGTATACGTAATAGTTATTTAAAACATAATGCCCTTTCTATCTAAGCACCAAATAAAACTAAAAAATATAAAACTACCGTTATAATTAAAAATGTTTACTATTTTTACTTTAAGCGCCAGTAAAGTATGACCTTACATTAAGTAATACATTTATACCGATAGTTGAGAAGTAAACCACGTGTTATACTTGTTCTATCAGCACGACCTAAAAGGATGGAAGCTCTATTCACGCGAATAATATATAAAAATGGACATACCAAGATGAGTAAGAGAAATAAAAAAAAACACTTTAAATGAGTTAGTAAATGTAAAGTGAAACCGTAATTAATATAAATAAAAATAGTAAAATGAGTCATAACAGTTATTAATATTTAAAATCATCACAAACTCAACCCTTAATCGTTTTTATATTGTTTCTAAAATTTTTATTGTATTTATTTATTATTTTTTATAAGTATACATTAAAAAAAATCAACAATTACAAACACAGTAAAGCAAGAAAAAGCATTTAAACGTAAATAAAGTATGATTTTCATCCCTTTTTCTTCTTCGGTTAAATAAAATGTAATTTTTTCATTGGTCAATTTACTTTACTATTTGTTGATGTCATCATATATATTATCATTATATCGTTTTATTGTTATAAAAAATTCATATGTAGGTCTAACTAATACCTTCCAACACTTATTTTTTTGAAAAATATCAAGCTAGATTTTGAGATATAGCTAAAATATAGATTAAAATACAGTAGTTTTTGATAACAAAGTAAAAAAATTTGAATATTAAAACGCATTTGAAATGTGTAGTAACTTTTGAGTTGTGGCTAGATATAATTATTTTACGAAATTGAATAACTGTGCACCCTTCATAATCATATGGCATAAAAATCTCCTAAACAAAATATAATTAAGTTTTAGTAAAAAATATGACAACTTTGTTAAACAAAAACTTAAAAATATTAGTAGACCACTAAATTAGTTGTAAGTTAATCGAGTATGCTTTTCATCTTCGTTTTTACATTAATTATTATACGTAAAACATTATAATACATTAAAAGTTTTTTTTTTACTATAAATAACTTCGCAGCTTGCAGTATAGCTTAACAGTATAACTTCGCAGCTTGCGACGAGCGGAGTTCTGACCCTCATCTGACGTCACTTCCAATTCTCTCAGTTCTTCGGTAATTTCCTGAATATCCTGATATTCCAGAACATCTTGTCAAAACAGAACAGTTCGTGTGAGTTAAAATTTGTGAAAAACACGTAAACTTTCCTGGTACCCAAGTAAAAGGTAACCAAAAAAGTTGCGACTCTTTAACCAAAAGGTTCTTCCAACACACCAACTTCTAGGAGCGAGTATTTTTAGCTTTACTTTTATCGCTCAATAAACAATATAATAATTTTGTTACAAAGTGTTTTATTTATTAAATTATACTAAAAAGTTGCTCTAAATAAAATCAAAGTAAAGTTGTAGAAGTAAATTAAGAAAATAATTTGTTACTGGAATGGAAGATATCAAAATTAAACTCTGTTTTAGCTTGTAAACCATTGTTTAAAATAAAGTAAACGAAAAAAATTATTATCAAATATTTCATTTACCCAAGAAAAAAACAACACAACAAGAGCTTATATGTAAAATTAGTTAGAAATTAGTGTTATGTTGAGTGGAATAAAAGTTTTAACGAATATATAAATATTTTTTAAATTAAATAAAATGTGACCGTGCTGCAAATATAAGTTTTTATGTGAAAAAAAAAACTGCTATATTCTTGTAAGCTTTTTTGTGGGTACAGTTTTGGCATATCTGTTTATAAAACTGTTTGATTGTTTTAATAGTCATAAATAAATATTTTCTAACTCACAAAAACCGACATTAATAATAGATTTTACAAATAACAAATATAATAAGAAATTATAAGACTAGAAGTTTAAAAAAAAATTGTTTTACTCGTGAAAAATAACGCTCTTGTTCTATAATTCTCATTTTTCATCGTTAATATAAAGTTTTAGGTATTTTTTTGCATAGAATTTTATGCCCAAAATGATGGAGACATTTGTTTTTAAGTATTGGCAAGTTTAAAATAAAAATAAATAAAATTTCAAAAATAAAACTTACCTGTTCATTTTTATTCAATTTTGTTGCTCAAAAATTTGCATAAATTTTCATATTTATAGTTTTGTCTAGTTTTCAGATAATAACTACTTAAGCTTGTTTATATCAGTTAGGTAAACTTGCTGTTCTTATTATAACAAAACTGCTTATTGAGTTGAATACTTAAATTAATGAAAGTTTACAAAAATAATTCTAAATAAAATACTTTCAATAAACATTTGTGTTCAATTGTTTTGCTAAAATAATCAACTTAATTGTGTTTTGCTTGTTGAATAAATTCGTTTGTATACTCTTGTGTTATACATTTATTATTTTTAACAAGTTATATAGTTTTACATTTAACGTTTGTTTACCTTTATAAGTTTAATTGTTTATACAAAACCTTTAAATTTAAACATAAGTTTAAAACTGAAATTAAAAATGTAGCACAGATATTTGTTATCAACATAGTTCAAATATTAGCATCTGCTATTTGTTTTAACTTTTATTTCATATGTTGTTGAAAAATATAAGTTTGAAAGATCCTCTAAAACAAGCAATAAATGTAATTTAAAGTTCTATTTTGCTTATTTTTCATGATTTTTATAAACTGTATGGTGTTTTTTGAAGCAGGTGCTCAACATGATGGTAAATTTCATTTAAAATTAAAACCAGGTTTAAAAAAAACAAAAAGTTTTAAAACAGGTTAAAGTTTTCAAAGGTAGAGAAAATAAAATAAATTTTCCTGTTTAAATTTTCATTCAGTTTCCATAATTTATAATGACTACAGCTGGTTAGGTCTTAAGATAAAAACTGCTTTTTTATAGAGTTTATTAATGTAATTAGTTCTTTAACAGTTTATTAAAGACTTTTTACTTTGCTAACAGTTTTAATAGTGTTTTGATAAGTATTAATATAGTTTGTAAAGTTAAGCTTAAACATTGGTGTCTGTATAAGTATTTATTCTCATACTTATTGCAACTAAATGTTCTCTTTAATACTAGAGTTAAGAATTATTTTATAAATAAGTATTACACTAATCAATAAGAAATAAGTTTTATTAACTAGTTTTAAGTAACTTTTAATGTAAATTATAGCTGTTAGCTCAAGTATTAAGTAAGATAATGTTAGGTTAGTGGGTTAGTTTTATCATTATGATTTAAATGACAAACATAAAATAGTTTTTGTATATAAAAAGTTAATCTTTACTTTAGTGAAACTTGAAAATAATACTGAAATAACTATGATAAAATGAAATACCTTTCGTTAAAACCTACATATAGCAATAAGTTCACATATATTTAATTTTGAATGTTACTGACTTAAGTATCATGATAAAGTTTATATGTAAGTTAAATGATAAGTAAAATGAGCAGGTTTTTCCATCAGGAACAGTATGTAATTTAAAAACACAATACTATGATTACTTGTGTTACAGTTTTAAGAGTTCATTAAAAAATTCTATTAGAGCTAAACTAGTTCAACTGTTCTGCAGCTCACAAGTTTTTATTCAAATAGCTTGAATTTAATACTGTTTTGAAAAAGTTAATTAAGTAAACAATAGTGTTCACAAGTTAAAAGTTCACATTATCAAGTTATTTGACTATAAATAGAAATACAGTCAAATCATATAGATAACTTTGTCAGTGTACACATCAAATAAAAACTATTTTTCTGTCAAGTAGTACACTTATCTATAAACTTGATGAAATGTTTTTATTGTATGCCATAACTTACATTAAACTTTTTAATTAAGTCAAATTAAGCTAAATTTAAGTCATGTAAAAATAAACTGTTGACCAAATTAAAAGTACAGAGTTTGTAAAATTAAGCTTTAATGTGTGCGTAAATTTTTATTCACATACTTGTTTTAAGGTGTTTTTAATACTAGAGTGATGTATTCTTTTATAAATATGTACACAAACCAACAGGTTTCCATAAAAAGTAGCTTACTAATCAATCACAAGTTTACTGTGATTGTATTAAATTAACGCCTTTATTTTAGTCATGTAAGTAATGTTTTGTTTAAGCAGTTAATGAATAGATACAAATGTATACCTTTAAACTAAAACAAAGATTTAAAGCTGAAATTAAAAATATTGCAGACATATTTGTTATGAACGCAGTTCGAATACTAGTATCTGCTGATTGTTTTTAAACCCTTTCATGCAAAAAGATACAAGTTTGAAAAATCAAACAATTCAAATTCAAAGCTTTGAAGTTTTTAATCCTTATTTTTCATCCTTTTTATAAAGTGTTTGGTGTTTTTTGAAGCAGAATTCGGCGCTTGACATGATGGTAAATATTATTTTTGAAAAAAACTAGGTTTAAAAAAATTATAGCGAAAAGTTTAAAATCAGCTTAAAACTTTCTAAGTGAGAGAAGAGAGAACCCGTGTATGTCACCAAGCGAATTTTTTGCACCAAGTTTTTATTTGTTACGTAATTATAAAAAATTGTGTTTGCAGAAATTTTTCATGAAAATTGCATTCATTAGTAAAATGTTTTCTTACTGGTAGCAGCTCTTGTCATTTTTTTTTTAAACTTTACTTTCATAAATTATTTTAGAGTTTACCTTCTATATATTTTTTTTAAGTAATAAAAGGCAGTAAAAGCAGATACATAAAATCAATTACTTGGTTTGAAAAAAAATCAGCATTGTCTTTAACAGTTGAAACTTAAACTTTTTATGCTTGAAAAAGGTACATAAAACAAATTGTGATGCCTGTATGTTTTAAAAGTATCTTGAATCAACAGTCTTCTACTCTAACCATGTGACTCATTATCTTTTTTTTTCATGACTTAAGAGAAAAGTCTTTATCTTTATGTTGAAAAAGTGTCTCAAATCAACAGTCTGCTACAATTTATTAGTAATCCTGTGTTTCTATTTAATCATAGTTGCACTGAAAGGTTTTTATTAAGCACAAGCAAATTGGGCATCTTCTATTTTGATTGTTAAATTATTTTAGAGTTTACCTTTTTATATGTTTTTTTAAGTAATTAAAGGTACTAAAAGCAGATAAATCAAATCAATTACTTGGTTTGAAAAAAATCAGCATTGTCTTTAACAGCTGAAACTTAAACTGTTTATGCTTGAAAAAAATGTACATAAAACAAATTGATAATGTCTGTATGTTTAATAAGTATCTTGAATCAACAGTCTTCTACTCAAACCATGTGATTCATTACCTTTTTTTCATGATTTCAGAGAAAAGTCTTTATCTTTATGTTGAAAAAGTGTCTCAAATCAACAGTCTGCTACAATTTATTAGTAATCCTGTGTTTCTATTTAATCATAGTGATTCTACAGCAATCATCTATACCATATTCTTGCCACTAACCTTCTTGTGGCAATTTAAATATCAGGTCTGTTCTTGGTTTACTGCTCTTACTGAGGTAAGTGCTTTATATGTTATACAAAATAGTTAATGTTAAGATGATAAATGTCATATAAGATAATTTTTTAGGGTTGCCAACACTTAATTTATTAGTAGTGCTCAGGTTTTAATACTTGATAATTAGTTGTTTCATTAAATATTGTCGTTAATTTTGTAAATGTAGAATACCATTAGTATAAATTAGTGCTCAAAATCGACTGATATCAAGTATAAGTGAAGTACATAACACATTAGCAGTGCTGCTTAGTTTCTAATTTTAATAAAGTTAAGATGAAATTTGGTTTAATAGAGTACAGTTTTTGAATAAAAGAGTGGCAGCCCTGGTACTTATAAATGCATGTCATAAAATTATGAATTAATTACAATGAAAGTTTTAGATTAAAAAATATCCTATAGAGTATAGTGTTTCTAAAGTGTGTGAAAGTAACTAAAGAGCTGTTACTATTAAACATTATTAGCTTTTCTATATGTCTAAAGTTATGTGTTGTTAATCTTTATAAATAAATTTCAATATAAATGTTCAATTATCAATATAGAGCTAAAAATCAAGCTGATATAAGTCTGAATGTTACAAGCTTTAAAGTTAAGTAGTTAATTTGCACACTTATAGAGACACATTGATGTTAATTTCTAAAGTAAATGTTTTGTTATTATAATGTTTTTATCCACTAAGAAATTAAAGCTATAGTGTAAAATGATTCTGTATAAGTGACATATTTTGTTACCTGTGAACATATAGGAACACAAACAACATTCAGGCAGCTTGATCAACTGCCTGATGTTTAGTGTTTTTATATGTTTACATAACTAAGTTAGATAAGAGTCTGGTTTGTTTCAGTCACTTGTAATGATTATAGTTAACAGTAATAATAAAATTCAAAGTTTTGTTATGATAAGAAAACTGTAACTAGCTGACAAAAACCAGACTGTTATATGACTATGTATGATCTTTATAAAAAGACTATATTGTACAGATATTTTAAACTTATTTTTTTAGAGTACTTGAAAATAGTCTTTGTTTTGAATTTTAATTGTGACATTATAAAATATTATATCATAAGCATTTGTTTTATCTTCACTTGACACAATGTGTAGCATTAAATAAGTTGTTTTTTGTTAGTTTAATTCCAATAAATATGAAATTCCATATAAAATAAACACTTTGATATACTATTAGATAATGTCACCATAAAAGTTCTAAGAAAGACTATTTAAACAATTAATATGCAAGTATGCTAACCATTTTTTCTAAACATAAAACACTGTCAAAAACTATTGAAAACAAAAAGAAATATAATTTTCAGTTAAATATTTTTATAATTATATTGTATAGCAACTCTGTTGTTGGTTAATAGTTACTTAAAAAGAGTTTTTGACAGTAGTGGTTTAGATTTGAATATGTTAGTTGCATGTATAGAAATTGAATAAGGTAAGAATGTGTATATTTTAAGTGGGCCGGCTGCAGTTGTAAGGTTTTGTATGTGTTTTAAATCATAACATTATGCAAATGATGTAAAGTGATAAATCAGCAGAATGTTAAAAGCATCTAAACTTACCAAAATTTTAATACAAACCCTTTCCCTAACCCAAGTAATATATTAGCCAATCAGAAGCGACCTTAGAACTGCAGCCGCACCTTATAAGCCAACTTAGAACTATTTAAGATGCAAGTAGTTAACAAATTTTAAAATGAACAAAAAGTTCTTTATTGCTCACATAAAGGATTATGTCTAAACTGATACTGTAACCATTTAATTTAGGCTCTGAACCATAAGTTTAGAACGTGATTTTAATAAAATAAATACATCTATAAATATTAAGGCCCCCCACACAAATTTTTTCACAAAAGGGGATTTCCCCAAAGTGAAAATGTGGGGGGAAAATTTTTGAGATTGATAAAAAAAATTATTTTAAAGGCATTTCGCCGGCTGCGCCGGCGAAAAATTTTTCACTTTTTCTTAAAAACCTAATTACGCTTGGAGCCCAGTTAGTAAGCCTGACAGCCAAACCAGATAAAAGTGTGGTACTGAGCTCCAAGAAGTAGTTGGGTTTTGAGTTAAAGTGGTAGCGGACAGCTTTCGTTATTTGTGCATAAGTCCCTTCCGCTGCGAGTTCTCTTCGAGAACTCTTGCTCCAGGGACTTTTGCACAAATAACGAAAGCCGTCCTTTAGGCCGCGTCCTTATGCTGGTCGGCACCTAATTAGTTTTTTGTTTGATGTACGAGTAGTTACGCAAGTTCTTTTAGTATGTTATTTTTCTCTTATACACTTGTGAGTATCCATATGTATGATTGATATTAAAAACATCTGAATTACAGTAAAGTTTTATGTTTTATAGTATATAACATTGATGTAGTACTCAAAATGGTATAAGTTTGGAGTAGACAATCAATTTATTATTCTATATATAACACTTCACTTATTGTAATTTGATTTGTTATCATTATTCTATTGTAATTTGTCTCATAAATTTACTAGTTGTACATACCAGTTAGTTTACCTATAAAAGTCTTCTATCTAATTAATGTTGTTATTTAAACAAGCCTTAGCTTATTTGTTTTGTTTGTACTGTGTGTCCTTAAGTAATTTAACTCTATTTATAGCTCAAAGTAAAGACTGAACTGAGTTTTAGTGTTATTAACAGATACCTATAAGTAATTCGAATACTAAAAAGTAACACAACAGTTTTATGTTGTAGTTTACTTTATCAGTATCATTCTATTTCAATTCGAAAAGTTATATTAATTCAAGTTACCAAGTCTCATAAACAGCAAATAAATTCTTAGTTTAGTGTTTAATTATTGGAAAATAATTACTTAACTAATCCCAATTTACACTACTTAAGTGCCGGATACTCTATGAATCAGTTCCTGTATCATTTGTTTGAGTTACACTAGTAGATTACTTACTGAGATTTAAGCGTCGTTAGGCTTCAAAGAGAAAAACAATGGTTAAACTAAGCTAAAATTTTCAATTTACATAAGTAAGTATTTACGTCTTAAATTGTATAACTAATGTCTGGACATCTTTTAAATTAGACACTTACAAAATACCGTTTATGTCCACAATTTTTCAGGTAATTTTGTAATATTTTTTATTTTTGCATATTTACAATTATTACGTCATGACCCTGTAGTCTCATACAGTATAATTATTCACACTTTAGTTGTATATGGATATCATCTTTTGGATTATAAATTATTAAATTTGTTTCAAGTAAGACTAATTGTATGTACATAATAAGTATTGGATAAGGTGTATCTTAATTAAACTAACAGATACAAACATTTTACTGTTGCGTATAAAGGAATTTAATTTTTAAATTACAATCAAATCTTAATATTTAATTATCATATTGTTGCGCTGGTTTATGTGATTTAACTATAAATTTAAAAGATTAAACTGTTTTATCAAGTAAATCAAGTAAATTTTTCAATAATAAACGTCTTAAGTTGTCCACACAAAGTTCTACAAATTGTATGCATTGTCATAAAAACGAAAGGTCTTTTTTTGTCTATTTAATTTTGGTGTTTGTTTTCGACTCATTATTAAATATTACAACATTTGAATTGAAAGTAAAGTTTTATGTTTTATAGTATGTATCCTGTGTTTTGCGTACTACAAATGATACAATTTTGTAGTAGACAATTCTGGTATTATTCTATAAATAACAATTCAGCTTACTTTTTAATTATGTTTATCTAATTATGTTACTACATAATATTCAAAACTAAGTGTGTCTCGTAAATAAATTACCAGTTAAGTATTCAATCATATCTTAGGTTTTCAATTAAAAGTTATTTATGGCATTACTCTAGTTTAATCACAGTTAGACATAACAATTTATAATACTTGTTAACATTAATTGAATTATATGGGTTTATTAGAAAGTAAAGACTTTAGATTGTATTGGATTTATTGATCTAAGCAAATAAAGTATTGTGCAAGTTGAACTAATCACAATCTGAAAATTATAAGACTAAAAGCTAAATAGTATTGTTTTATTCATGAAAAATGTTAACGCACTTGTTCTAACAATTCTGATTTTTTATCCTTCACATAAAGTTTTTTTGCACAAAATTTTGTGGCCGAAAAGATCGAGACATTAGTTTTTGAGTATAGGCAAGTTAAAAAAATAGTTAAATTTATTGAATTTTGATGCTTGAAAATTTGCATAAACTTTCATGTTTACAGTTCAGTCTAGTTTCCAGATAAAGCTTGGTTCTATCTATTAGTTAAACTCGCTGTTGTTAATATAAATGCAATTGTCTCGAAATTTCTATGAACACGAATTAAAAATATAGATGCGTCCGCACGCTAAAAATATTTAAAAAGTTTAAACTAACCAAGACTAGGAAGAGAAATGAACAAAATATTTCGTATGATTATATTGAAATCATAATTTATAAAAATTAAATAAATAAAGTTAACACGAAAGATAACAGTCATTTACAGTTAGAAAATAATTTTTTAACGCCTCATTTTAATTACACTAGATATTTTGAGTTGCATATGAAGAGCATAAAAAAAGGTCTTAAGTGTATTTTTTAGTAATTTTGAAACTTACACTAGATGTTCTTGAGTTTCAAATGAAGAGCAAACAAAAAAAAAGGTCTTATGTATTTTAAATTGTAGTCTTGTTTGAGGGGGCAATAGCCTTTTTTATTTATTCAAACGGGGCAACTTGAAAAATAAAGTTTGGGAAACCCTGATCTAAATACCATTTCTAGATTCTTAAGATGACAAGTTATTTATTTTTTATGTATAAATTGATTAATACCCGGTAGTTTAGAATTAGTTTCATACCTTTAACTTTTTTCTTAAAGACTTGTTTAGGTTATTCAAATATATTTTTTAATTTTTTTGATTTCAAAATACCTAACATTTAACTAAACTTATATTTTTTTTGTAGGTACTAAAATTACATCACTTTGTGTTCACAGCAGTTTCTTCGATTATATTCAATGCAGTCAGTAATTCAAAGTTTTTTTGATTGGAGTTTAGTCACAACAGTAAGGACGCGTGACAAGTTAATCATGAAATCGGACCGGTGGCTTCAGTTGTATAATAGTTACCAGCAGCAAAAAGCCAGGCTCCAGCAACAACCTGACCAGGGCGGCCAGCTGAGCAGCAGGACATCAACCGAATTTTGACAGAAACATGCGAAAACTTTCTGGAGGTGAACTTGAAAATACGGGGTACAATCGACAACTGAGAAACATGTTTTCGGTCTTTACACCTTGTTAAACGCAAGGATCGAAATAGATTATTTAGAAATTTTATATTATTTAACACTTCATTAGACGTCTACTTGAGCTGCCTTGAAACGGTTGTTTATCTGCTTGAGATTATCTAGATTTCAGCTTGAAATCATTCAAGCATTCATTCTGAAACTATAAAATTGATGTATAAAGCATTATTGAATATTTCTATTATATATATTTGTTGCTTTCGTTTTCTAACATTTTTGGAATGTAAACTCTAGCGTACAGTTTTTTATTTTTATTATTTTTGTAAATTTTCAAATCTTGATCAAAAATGGTGATATCAAGATAAATATCTTCTTTTTTGTTGTTCGAGGTATTAAATTTATATGTTCAATAATATTTTATATGTTTATAACCAATGCTGTAGTTCAACTGACGTTACTAAGAAGAATTGAGTTTATTTTTTAAAATTATTTTAGTCTGGAAAATTAACAATCAAAACAGACCGAAATAAAAAAGAAACTCTCTGTTTTAATAAAGTTTTCAGTCTGAACAGTCCATAACAATGTAATATTAAACTATTATGCTGATAGTATATTATATTATATTATTAAAATGATAGTTTAAACTTTTCTGAACTTTAACATAGTGTGCTTCTACTTTAACTTGTAAACTAACTTATATTCACTTTAGAAAAAAATGAAGTATAAAGAGATGCCACAAAAATGTAAAATAAAGATAAAACGTTAACTAAACTTAATATTGAATAACTATAATTACAGGGTTGCCAAATGTTTTTGAGAAATTTCTTCCAGGTTTTCAAAAATACAAGTTTTTGGGTCTATTTTAGTATAAAACTAAGTGTAAGGTAAAAAAATACTGTCTTATATAGTCTAGCAACATCGAAAAGATACTGTAAAGCTACAAACGTTTAAACAGTTGTCGTTACTTTTATAAACGTGAGAATTCTCAAACAATGGTTTAATACACAATTGGTTATAACGTGAAACGAAAGCTGATTTTTATAAAAAGTCAAATCAAATACAAAGTCAATAAGCGTAATCTTAAGTAACAACGAGAAAGTTTTATACCGCATTTATTAAACTTGGTTAAAAGTAGTTGATATGTTTCTAAATTTGAGTTCCGTTATGTTTGAAAAAAGGTTTCAGATGGCAATTATTTTGTTAGCACTTTATAAAAAGTCTATCTCTATTAAGAATATTAAGCAACAGTTTAAATTCTTTAAAGATTAAAGATGCAAGCAATCTGGAACTTTTAACTTGATACACTACTAATATCATGTTTCAACAAAAAATTTAAAACAAGGATTAGTAACAAAACTTTGTAGTAATTGTTTATTCAAACAAAAGAATCTAAACAACTCTACAACAAATAGTTTATATTTTTCTAAGTAGTGTAATATTTCTTGAACGGTTTTCAACCGGTTGTTTGTAAAAATTTATAGTTAAAACAATGTAAGCATTATAATGTTTAAAAGTATAAAAATTTTATAATGTTTACCGTTTAAATTATGTGTGAAACTTGGTGGTCTTGGCTAGTTTTATTTCAAGCAGAGAGCACAAAAGTGGTTTATATATGTTAAAAAAACTTTGCGCTTGCTCAAAAGAGCATAAATTTATAATATACCATACAATTTTTTGATTAAATGTATACGTAATAGTTATTTAAAACATAATGCCCTCCCTATCTAAGCACCAAATAAAACTAAAAGAAATATAAAACTACCGTTATGATTAAAAATGTTTACTATTTTTACTTTAATCTAAAAGTAAAGTATGACCTTACATTAAGTAATACATTTATACCGATAGTTGAGAAGTTAACCACGTGTTATACTTGTTCTATCAGCACGACCTAAAAGGATGGAAGCTCTATTCACGCGAATAATATATAAAAATGGACATACCAAGATGAGTAAGAGAAATAAAAAAAAACACTTTAAATGAGTTAGTAAATGTAAAGTGAAACCGTAATTAATATAAATAAAAATAGTAAAATGAGTCATAACAGTTATTAATATTTAAAATCATCACAAACTCAACCCTTAATCGTTTTTATATTGTTTCTAAAATTTTTATTGTATTTATTTATTATTTTTTATAAGTATACATTAAAAAAAATCAACAATTACAAACACAGTAAAGCAAGAAAAAGCATTTAAACGTAAATAAAGTATGATTTTCATCCCTTTTTCTTCTTCGGTTAAATAAAATGTAATTTTTTCATTGGTCATTTTACTTTACTATTTGTTGATGTCATCATATATATTATCATTATATCGTTTTATTGTTATTATTTATATAAAAATTCATATGTAGGTCTAACTAATACCTTCCAACACTTATTTTTTTGAAAAATATCAAGCTAGATTTTGAGATATAGCTAAAATATAGATTAAAATACAGTAGTTTTTGATAACAAAGTAAAAAAATTTGAATATTAAAACGCATTTGAAATGTGTAGTAACTTTTGAGTTGTGGCTAGATATAATTATTTTACGAAATTGAATAACTGTGCACCCTTCATAATCATATGGCATAAAAATCTCCTAAACAAAATATAATTAAGTTTTAGTAAAAAATATGACAACTTTGTTAAACAAAAACTAAAAAATATTAGTAGACCACTAAATTAGTTGTAAGTTAATCGAGTATGCTTTTCATCTTCGTTTTTACATTAATTATTATACGTAAAACATTATAATACATTAAAAGTTTTTTTTTTACTATAAATAACTTCGCAGCTTGCAGTATAGCTTAACAGTATAACTTCGCAGCTTGCGACGAGCGGAGTTCTGACCCTCATCTGACGTCACTTCCAATTCTCTCAGTTCTTCGGTAATTTCCTGAATATCCTGATATTCCAGAACATCTTGTCAAAACAGAACAGTTCGTGTGAGTTAAAATTTGTGAAAAACATTTAAACTTTCCTGGTACCCAAGTAAAAGGTAACCAAAAAAGTTGCGACTCTTCAACCAAAAGGTTCTTCCAACACACCAACTTCTAGGAGCGAGTATTTTTAGCTTTACTTTTATCGCTCAATAAACAATATAATAATTTTGTTACAAAGTGTTTTATTTATTAAATTATACTAAAAAGTTGCTCTAAATAAAATCAAAGTAAAGTTGTAGAAGTAAATTAAGAAAATAATTTGTTACTGGAATGGAAGATATCAAAATTAAACTCTGTTTTAGCTTGTAAACCATTGTTTAAAATAAAGTAAACGAAAAAAATTATTATCAAATATTTCATTTACCCAAGAAAAAAACAACACAACAAGAGCTTATATGTAAAATTAGTTAGAAATGAGTGTTATGTTGAGTGGAATAAAAGTTTTAACGAATATATAAATATTTTTTAAATTAAATAAAATGTGACCGTGCAGTAAGATAAAACTATACTGCAAATATAAGTTTTTATGTGAAAAAAAAAACTGCTATATTCTTGTAAGCTTTTTTGTGGGTACAGTTTTGGCATATCTGTTTATAAAACTGTTTGATTGTTTTAATAGTCATAAATAAATATTTTCTAACTCACAAAAACCGACATTAATAATAGATTTTACAAATAACAAATATAATAAGAAATTATAAGACTAGAAGTTTAAAAAAAAATTGTTTTACTCGTGAAAAATAACGCTCTTGTTCTATAATTCTCATTTTTCATCGTTAATATAAAGTTTTAGGTATTTTTTTGCATAGAATTTTATGCCCAAAATGATGGAGACATTTGTTTTTAAGTATTGGCAAGTTTAAAATAAAAATAAATAAAATTTCAAAAATAAAACTTACCTGTTCATTTTTATTCAATTTTGTTGCTCAAAAATTTGCATAAATTTTCATATTTATAGTTTTGTCTAGTTTTCAGATAATAACTACTTAAGCTTGTTTATATCAGTTAGGTAAACTTGCTGTTCTTATTATAACAAAACTGCTTATTGAGTTGAATACTTAAATTAATGAAAGTTTACAAAAATAATTCTAAATAAAATACTTTCAATAAACATTTGTGTTCAATTGTTTTGCTAAAATAATCAACTTAATTGTGTTTTGCTTGTTGAATAAATTCGTTTGTATACTCTTGTGTTATACATTTATTATTTTTAACAAGTTATATAGTTTTACATTTAACGTTTGTTTACCTTTATAAGTTTAATTGTTTATACCTTTAAATTTAAACATAAGTTTAAAACTGAAATTAAAAATGTAGCACAGATATTTGTTATCAACATAGTTCAAATATTAGCATCTGCTATTTGTTTTAACTTTTATTTCATATGTTGTTGAAAAATATAAGTTTGAAAGATCCTCTAAAACAAGCAATAAATGTAATTTAAAGTTCTATTTTGCTTATTTTTCATGATTTTTATAAACTGTTTGGTGTTTTTTGAAGCAGGTGCTCAACATTTTGGTAAATTTCATTTAAAATTAAAACCAGGTTTAAAAAAACAAAAAGTTTTAAAACAGGTTAAAGTTTTCAAAGGTAGAGAAAATAAAATAAATTTTCCTGTTTAAATTTTCATTCAGTTTCCATAATTTATAATGACTACAGCTGGTTAGGTCTTAAGATAAAAACTGCTTTTTTATAGAGTTTATTAATGTAATTAGTTCTTTAACAGTTTATTAAAGACTTTTTACTTTGCTAACAGTTTTAATAGTGTTTTGATAAGTATTAATATAGTTTGTAAAGTTAAGCTTAAACATTGGTGTCTGTATAAGTATTTATTCTCATACTTATTGCAACTAAATGTTCTCTTTAATACTAGAGTTAAGAATTATTTTATAAATAAGTATTACACTAATCAATAAGAAATAAGTTTTATTAACTAGTTTTAAGTAACTTTTAATGTAAATTATAGCTGTTAGCTCAAGTATTAAGTAAGATAATGTTAGGTTAGTGGGTTAGTTTTATCATTATGATTTAAATGACAAACATAAAATAGTTTTTGTATATAAAAAGTTAATCTTTACTTTAGTGAAACTTGAAAATAATACTGAAATAACTATGATAAAATGAAATAACTTTCGTTAAAACCTACATATAGCAATAAGTTCACATATATTTAATTTTGAATGTTACTGACTTAAGTATCATGATAAAGTTTATATGTAAGTTAAATGATAAGTAAAATGAGCAGGTTTTTCCATCAGGAACAGTATGTAATTTAAAAACACAATACTATGATTACTTGTGTTACAGTTTTAAGAGTTCATTAAAAAATTCTATTAGAGCTAAACTAGTTCAACTGTTCTGCAGCTCACAAGTTTTTATTCAAATAGCTTGAATTTAATACTGTTTTGAAAAAGTTAATTAAGTAAACAATAGTGTTCACAAGTTAAAAGTTCACATTATCAAGTTATTTGACTATAAATAGAAATACAGTCAAATCATATAGATAACTTTGTCAGTGTACACATCAAATAAAAACTATTTTTCTGTCAAGTAGTACACTTATCTATAAACTTGATGAAATGTTTTTATTGTATGCCATAACTTACATTAAACTTTTTAATTAAGTCAAATTAAGCTAAATTTAAGTCATGTAAAAATAAACTGTTGACCAAATTAAAAGTACAGAGTTTGTAAAATTAAGCTTTAATGTGTGCGTAAATTTTTATTCACATACTTGTTTTAAGGTGTTTTTAATACTAGAGTGATGTATTCTTTTATAAATATGTACACAAACCAACAGGTTTCCATAAAAAGTAGCTTACTAATCAATCACAAGTTTACTGTGATTGTATTAAATTAACGCCTTTATTTTAGTCATTTATATTTACTCATGTAAGTAATGTTTTGTTTAAGCAGTTAATGAATAGATACAAATGTATACCTTTAAACTAAAACAAAGATTTAAAGCTGAAATTAAAAATATTGCAGACATATTTGTTATGAACGCAGTTCGAATACTAGTATCTGCTGATTGTTTTTAAACCCTTTCATGCAAAAAGATACAAGTTTGAAAAATCAAACAATTCAAATTCAAAGCTTTGAAGTTTTTAATCCTTATTTTTCATCCTTTTTATAAAGTGTTTGGTGTTTTTTGAAGCAGAATTCGGCGCTTGACATGATGGTAAATATTATTTTTGAAAAAAACTAGGTTTAAAAAAATTATAGCGAAAAGTTTAAAATCAGCTTAAAACTTTCTAAGTGAGAGAAGAGAGAACCCGTGTATGTCACCAAGCGAATTTTTTGCACCAAGTTTTTATTTGTTACGTAATTATAAAAAATTGTGTTTGCAGAAATTTTTCATGAAAATTGCATTCATTAGTAAAATGTTTTCTTACTGGTAGCAGCTCTTGTCATTTTTTTTTTAAACTTTACTTTCATAAATTATTTTAGAGTTTACCTTCTATATATTTTTTTTAAGTAATAAAAGGTAGTAAAAGCAGATACATAAAATCAATTACTTGGTTTGAAAAAAAATCAGCATTGTCTTTAACAGTTGAAACTTAAACTGTTTATGCTTGAAAAAGGTACATAAAACAAATTGTGATGCCTGTATGTTTTAAAAGTATCTTGAATCAACAGTCTTCTACTCTAACCATGTGACTCATTATCTTTTTTTTTCATGACTTAAGAGAAAAGTCTTTATCTTTATGTTGAAAAAGTGTCTCAAATCAACAGTCTGCTACAATTTATTAGTAATCCTGTGTTTCTATTTAATCATAGTTGCACTGAAAGGTTTTTATTAAGCACAAGCAAATTGGGCATCTTCTATTTTGATTGTAAAATTATTTTAGAGTTTACCTTTTTATATGTTTTTTTTAAGTAATTAAAGGTACTAAAAGCAGATAAATCAAATCAATTACTTGGTTTGAAAAAAATCAGCATTGTCTTTAACAGCTGAAACTTAAACTGTTTATGCTTGAAAAAAATGTACATAAAACAAATTGATAATGTCTGTATGTTTAATAAGTATCTTGAATCAACAGATATCAACTTCCGCTGCGAGTTCTCTTCGAGAACTCTTGCTCCAGGGACTTTTGCACAAATAACGAAAGCCGTCCTTTAGGCCAGGTCCTTATGCTGGTCGGCACCTAATTAGTTTTTTGTTTGATGTACGAGTAGTTACGCACGTTCTTTTTGTATGTTATTTTTCTCTTATATACTTGTGAGTATCCACATGTATGTTTGATATTAAAAACAACTGAATTACAGTAAAGTTTTATGTTTTATAGTATATAACATTGATGTAGTACTCCAAATGGTACAGTTTTGGAGTAGACAATCAATTTATTATTCTATATAGAACACTTCACTTACTGTAATTTGATTTACTAATATCGTTCTATTGTATTTTGTCTCATAAATTTACCAGTTGTACATACCAGTTAGTTAACCTAATAAGATAGAGTAGTCTTCTATCTATTTTATGTTATTGTTTAAACAAGCCTTAGCTTTATTGTTTTGTTTGTATTGTACTTTGTTAAGTAATTTGATTCTACTTATAGCTCAAAGTTAAGTAAAGACTGAACAGAGTTTTAGTGTTATTTACAGATATGTTTAATAGTATATATCCATTAGTGATTCGAATTATTCAAAAGTAACACAACATTTTTTCGTTGTAGTTTACTTTATCAGTATCATTCTATTGCAATTCAAAAAGTTATATTATTTAAGTGACCTAGTCTCATAAACAGCAAATAAATTCTTAGTTTAGTACTAAATTATACCTTAGACCAGCAGTTCTTAACTTTTTTTGATGTTTTACTTGGATCAGTTCCTGTATCATTTGTTTGATTTACACTAGTAGATTACTTACTGAGATTTAAGCGTCGTTAGCCTTGAAAGAGGTAAACGATGGTTGTGTAAAATATGTTATTAATGTTGGTTCATTGCATTCTTAATGGTACAGAACTATATACTTTTGTAAGTAGTATATCTAAGGTTTAAGTATGTGGAAGGTTTATGCCACTTAGACAGAAACTAAGCTAAAATTCTCCATTTACATAAGTAAGTATTTAAGTCTTAAATTGTATAAATAAAGTTTGGACATCTTTTAAATTAGACACTTACATGTCCACAAATTTTCAGGTAATTTTGTAATATTTTTTGTTTTCACCTACTTACAATTATTACGTCATGACCCTGTAGTCGCATACAATATAAACTAAGTAATTTTTACTTACACATTAGTTGTATATGGACATATCTTTTGGATTGTAAATTATTAACTTTGTTTTAAATAAGACTAATTGTATGTACATAATAAGTAATGGATAAGGTGTATCTTACTTAAACTAACAGATACAAACATTTAACGTTTTAACTTGAGGTTATATTTGAGTTGTTTTAAATAACAGTTTTTGTAGTGCCATTTAAGCCAAGGTTTAAGTCTTCACGATTGTTAATGTATATTATATGTTTTCTAATGTCTTATATCTAAGCATAAATTTGCTGTCAATCAATTTGAAAGACACTAGTATCTTATCTTCATACTCTCTCTCTCTTGTAACATCTTACTTTGCAATTTTAAGCACAGTAGAAAGACGCAAACTAGCTTTCGACAGCAACCGAGAGCTGCTTTTGTTTTCCAGTTTAACTGCGGGCTCGACAAACACTTGTTGGCTTTACGAATGAGTTTGCTCAGGTCACGTGTCTTGTTATGTACCTCTCGAATCGTTGCATCAGTTAGCACGCAATAGTCATCTTTTACTTTTCTGCTTTAAAGGATCAAAAGTAATTTATAGCCGATATATGCTCTCATTTTCTTCAGATGAATTGCTCGAGTTGTCCATGTCCATACTTCTAAAAAAATATAGTAGTTCATATTGAGAATTAATATGCTTAACATTTCTTTTATAGTAACTCTCATTTTGAAAACCGTCGATTACTTAGTCAACGCTTAAACATTGTTCGTTTGAAATTTCTAGTTATTTCTCCAAATTTGCGTTGAAATTCTCTGAAAAGAAACAAAAATCACAAAACTGGGAAATTACCCATTGTTGATACAAGAAGCTTCTAGCAGAAGTTGACAATTGTGTTGAAATGTGACATTTTTCCAAATTATGGCAAGTAGAAGACTTCAAAGTTGGTCAAACATATGCTCATCGGCTTTCAAGTGCAAAAACCTACAAGTTTTAAAGGTATTAGAAAAACCAAATAGTTCAAATTCAAAGCTTTGAAGTTTTAAAGCTCTATTTTGCTTATTTTTCATCGTTTTAATAACTTTTTTGGTGTTTTTTAGCATGAAATTTTCCGCAAAGAACGATGGAAATGCTTATTTTTAATTATTGCAAAGTTTAAAACGAAAATGAAAAAAATCAAAAAAAAAAGCTTTACTCGTTCATAATCATTCAATTTTGTTGCATAAAAATTTGCATAACTTTAAATAATTACAGTCTACTTAGAAGAAGACATCTTTTTTATAAAGTCTACTAATTTAGTTAGTTCTTTTACAGTTAATTAAACAATACTTACTTTGACTAACAGTTTCATTAATAGTTTTGTACGTGTTAATATATTTTGTAAAGTTAAGTTACCCCTTGGTGTCCGTATAAACATTTATTCACATGTTTATTGCAGCATAAATGTAATTGACCTGAAATGTTTATGGTGTTGAATATTAAAACTAATAGAAGTTTACTAAAACAAACATAAAATAAGGTTTAATAAAAATTTGTTCTAAAAAAGTCAACTTGGTTTAATGAAAGGAAAAGTGCACTTTTATTTTAATAAATATATTTGTTAGTTTACTCTTGTGTTACACATTTATTGTTGTAAATAAGTTATATAGTTTTTACATTAATGTTTGTTTGGTTTTTAGACATTTAACTGTTTATAAAAACCTTTAAGTTTAAACAGAAGTTTAAAGCTGAAATTAAAATGTGGCAGAAATATTTGTTATCAACATATTTTAAATTTTTCTGATTATCGAAGCGTTTAATAAGTTTACTTCTTTCATTTAGATTTAAGCAACAAAAATAAAAACTGCGTTTAATAAGTACATCTGCTTATGCAGCTTTTGAATGAAAGATTTTCAAATATCAAAATTCGCGTAAAAGTTTTGTACAAAACAAACAGCCATATCTTTGTACGTGTATTTCAAGTGAAGAGTATAACAAATATTTATAGTAAAGTTAGAAAGCAATAGCTAAGTAAACTTGTTTAAAATTAAAGTTACTTATATTTTTTTGCACTTACGAGGTCTCTTAACGAAACATAGTTGGCAACATAGAGTCTTAAAAGAATTAAATATAATATTTCTCCTCTAGTAATTGATATCTCTTTAGTTGTTTTGTAAAAATCAAAGCATTAAGTAACTTTATATACCAGCATTAAGGTCAACTCACAGGTGGTTGTGTAGTGCAGTGATTGTCTACCCGCTCAGTGAGCCGGAGGTAGCGAGATCGAGTCCGGCGATCGGCAGTTTTTGAAAATAAAACTTTACTAAATTGTTTTAGGTTGAATTGTTCAGTATCTTAAATTGCTCTATAACCTATAAATTTTTTTGACCTTATGTTATTTAAACTTAAAATTAAGTTAAACAATAAAACTTATGAACGTTAATATAATATAAAAGCTTATATTCAAACTTCTTAAAAAGTATTTTTGTCAGAAACGGATTGTGCTCTTTTGTTACCTATATCTTTGTTAACCTATAATAATAAAAGTTTTACAGATTTTATTTACTTATGAACAACTTAAGTTATCTTTAACTTTTATTAAGTTATACTTTTCAATATGTAATACTTAAACTTGAACCCACAATTTTTATTGTTACTCATAGTTAAAAACCTTATTCAGTATACAAAAACAGTTTAAACTATATTGATAAGACTAAACTAAATACTTGCTACTAATTTCTAACAATTATAAACAGAGTTAATTCCAGAAGAAAGATTGGATGAGATTAAACGCCTTCTGTGAGTTTATTTTGATCATTATTTAATAGAGAAAGACAGTTATCATAAAAAAATATTTTTTTGATTTTAAGTATTAAAGTAAAGCTATTTTTTTTAGGTATATAAGTTTAAAAAACAATCAGTGCATTGAAAATTTTTTTCACTAGTCTACGTATTATGGTATAAACGAGTAATATTTATAAGATATATGTTATCAATATTGATGTCAATATTTTTTGGCATAAAACTTTATTGCTTTATTTTTAATACAAATAAAATACATATTGCTTTACATTGTTACCAAATCAATATTTTGTATACAGTATTTTGTATAATCAACAATTAAGTTTATTTGAGACTGTTTTGTTAATGAATATCCATCGTGCGTGTCATTATATTTGTTTCATCAATATTTTTTTTCACAGGTCATTGGTTTAAACAACACCATATTTCCGAAAGTCCTTATTTTAGGATGATCGTAAGTACATTATTTTTCTAATAATGTATTTACGAATATATATATAACACAAAATACTTAATTATGTGAAAACATATGAATTTAATTATTCATTGACTAACGACTGAGAAACATTACATATACATCAATCTAAGTATCTAAAGTAGTTATGTTACATAATTCTTTCGTATTACAAAATGTAAGTACTAAATTATATTATTTATTTAATATCAACAGATGAAACGAAGATGGATTTGTAAAATTTGATGAAATGATTAAGTTTTATGGTTCGCCATAAGTAATTCGCCATAAGAAAGTATAGTGAATATTAAAAAACTTAATTTTTCATCGTTTTGATAAATTTTTTTGTGTTTTTTAGCATGAAATTTTCCGCCAGAAACGATGGAAATGTTTATTTTTAAGTATTGGCAAGTTTAAAAAGAAAAGAAAATAAATTCTAAAAATAAGTTTTAGTAGTTCATTATCATTCAATTTCTTTGCATAAAAATTTGCATAAATTTCAATGAATACAGTTGGTTTTGTCTTTAGATAAAAACTACATTTTTATAAAGTATATTATTGTAATTAGTTCTTTAACAGTTAATAAAATATTTTTTACTTTGACTTATAGTTACATTAGTATTTTGATACGTGTTGATATAGTTTGTAAAGTTAAACTTTAGTGTCCTAAAAAATGTTTACTCACATATTTATTGCAACTAACGGTTCTCTTTACTACTAGTTTGAAGTGTTTTTTTATAAATAAGTACTACACAAATCAACAAGCTTTATAAACTAGATTTAAATAACTATCAATGCAAATAATAGCTGTTAGCTTAAATATTAAGTAAGATAACATTAGATTAAATTGTTAGTTTTATCATTGTTTTTTTAAATGACAAACATAAAATAGTTTTTGTATATAAAAAGATATAATTATACTTTTGTTAAACTAGAAAAACAATACTGAAATAACCATGATATAAGGAAATAACTTTAGTTAAAAACTATATACAGCAACAAGTTCACACATATTAACTTTTGAAGAATGATAACATTTTAAGGATTATGATAGATTTTAGCTTAGTTTTTATGTAAGTTAGATGATAAGTAAAATGTGCAGGTTTTTGTATATAGTTTAAACAACACAGTATTATGAATTGATGATAGTTCATCATTCTAAGTTTTCAACAGTTCATTGTGTTACAATATTAAGAGTTTATTAAAAGACCCACTCAAAACTAAATAAGTATCTAATTACTTTTGAATAACTTGAATTTATTACTGTTTTGAACAGATTATCTAAGTGAACAATACTACTCAAAAGTATTAAAAGTTTACATTAGCAAGTTATTTGACTCTACAAAGTCAATCTTATAGATAAGTTTGTCAGTGCACACTTGAAAAAAAAAATATGTCAATTATTAAGAAGTATGTACACTTATTTATAAACTTGATGAACTGTTTTTGTGTTTATGTCGAAACTTGATTGTTTTATGTGTATTAAACTGTTAAATTAAGAAATAATGCTAAACTTAAGTCATGTAAAAATAAGTTATTGTACAAAATAACGACCAAATTGATAATAGTGAGTTGTGAAGTTAAGCTGGGCATTAATGTCTGCATAAATGTTTATTCACGTACTTATTGCAACTAAGTATACTAGAGTGAAGTATTGTTTTAATAATAAGTACACAAACCAATAAGTTTTCTACAAAAAGTTATTGAGAAAAAACTTCACAATTAATCACAAGCTTAATGTAATAGTATTAGCAACACGACTTAATTTTAGACTCTTGTAGAATTCTTTTTGTTTAAGCAGTTAGTTAATGGTTAAAAATGTAAATCTTTGAACTAAAATGAAGGTTTAAAGCGGAAATTAGGAATATAGCAGTGATATTTGTTATGAAGATACTAGTGCCTGCTATGTGTTTCAATTTCTAACTCATATCATACAAAAGCATACAAGTTTGAAACGTGTTCAAAAACCAAATAGTTCAAATTTAAAGCTTTCATTTTGTCTATTTTTCATCATTTTTATAAAGTGTTTGGTGTTTTTTAAAGCAGAATTTTGTGCTGAAAACGATAGTAAAATCTATTCTAAAATAAAACAAAGTTTAAAAAAGTTATAGCCAAAAGTTTAAAACAAGCTTAAAATTTTCAAAGCGAGAGAAGAGAAACCACGTGATAAAATTAATTTTCCGGCTCAAATTTGTCATAAGAAAGTATCGTGAAATAAATCTTATTTTATATCGTTTTGATAATTTTTTTGGTGTTTTTTCGCATGAAATTTTCCGCCAGAAACGATGGAAATGTTTATTTTTAATTATTGGCAAGTTTAAAATAAATAGAAAAATCTTCCGAAAAAAAGTTATACTTGTTCATTATCATTCAATTTTATAGCATAAAAATTTGCATAAATTTCAATGACTACAGTTGGTATGGTCTTTAGACAAAAATTACTTTCTTATAAAGTATATTGATGTAATTAGTTCTTTAAAAGTTTATAAAACAAATTACTTTGACTAATAATTTCATTAGTATTTTGATACGTGTTAATATAGTTTGTCCTTTATTTTAGTGTCCTAATAAATGTCTACTCATATACTTATTGTAACTAAGGGTTCTCTTAAATACTAGTTTGATGTGTTGTTTTATAAATAAGTTCTACACAAATCAACAAGCATTATAAACTGGATTTTAACATGTATTTTTTAATTATGAACAATTTATTATTCTATATATAACACTTCACTTACTGTAATTTGATTTAACAGTATCATTCTATTGTATTTTGCACATACTAGTTAGTTTACCTATAAAAGTCTTCTATCTCATTTATGTTATTATTTAAACATTGTTTTGTTTGTATTGTATGTTTTTAAGTAATTTAGTTCTAATTATAGCTCAAAGTTAAGTAAAGACTGAGTTTTAGTGTTATTAACAGATATGTTCGATTTATAGTGAAATGTTTAATAGTATATACCTTTAAGTAATTCAAATTACTCAACAGTTTTACGTTGTAATTTACTTTATCAGTATCATTCTACTGCATTTCAAAAAAATATCTCAATTCAAGTTACCAAGTCTCATAACAGCAAACAAATTCTTAGTTTAGTATTTATGTGTACTTTAGACTCTTAACTGTTTTTTCATTTAATTAATCCCAATTTACAGTTCCTGCATCATTTGTTTGAATTACACTAGTAGATTACTTACTGAGATTTAAGCGTCGTTAGGCTTGAAAGAAAAAAAACAATGGTTGTGCAAAATGCTTTACCAATATTGGTACATTGCATTCTTAATGGTACAGAACCATATACTTTATCTAAGTAGTATATAAGGAACACTGAATGTAAAAGGTTTATGCCACTTAGACAGAAACTAAGTTAAAATTTTTCAGTTACATAAGTTTCTTAAATTGTAAATTCTTCTAAATACATTCTTAAATTGTATAAATAAAGTTTGGACATCTTTTAAATAAGACACTTACAAAATACCGTTTTTGTCCACAATTTTTCAGGTAATTTTGTGATATTTTTTATTTTTACCTATTTACAATTGTTACGTCATGACCCTGAGTCTCATACAGAAAAAACTTAGTAATTTTTACTTACACTTTAGTTGTACATGGATATCGTCTTTAGGATTATCAATTATTAAATTTGTTTCAAATAAGACTAATTCTATGTACATAAAAAGTGTTGG
>NW_028139641.1:0-27096 GCF_965202585.1 Thalia democratica
AGTAGACTTCTATCAGTAAGCGTTCTCTTTTATCAACTATATTTTTTATTAAACTGGTTTTGTTTTAAGTTTAAGTTTAGGTTGATAAAAGGCGTAAAACTTATTCGTGAAAACGATATTTTGTAATTTGTACTCTCAAGTATTAATCATTATATACAAGCTTTAATTTGAGTAAAGGTTTAGTATAGAGATGTATAAGTAAATTTATTCCTAGAATTCCTGTTCAAAAAAAAAAAGTCTTGGCATGTTTTAATAAGCTACTTAGTTTTAAAACAATTTAGTTTTTTCGCTTTCTTCTGATGTATATTTCTTTGTTTAAACTAAAAATCATCTACTTTACATTTTTATCTAAATTTTAGCATGAAAGCAGATGAGAGTGCTGTTAATGCAAACAAAAGTAATATCGACGAAAACTCTTCAACATTCCAGCGGCAACGAACTGAAGCATGGCAAGCTTCTTGTATTGATAATGACTCCGTTGACCCAAAACTCTCGGATAACCTATCTACAAAACAAAAAGGTAAAAAAAATCATTTCATTTTCTTACAACTTTTTTAGATCAAAAATACTTTTCTTTTTTCATGTTACTTATATTATATTTTTATTGACCAATTTGTTTATATATATAAATTTTATTTGAATTATAATAAAATTAAACTGGTAGATTCTCAAAAACTTGAAAGACAGTCAACAAAGTTTTCTGAGAGCATTGCAACTGTTAGAAGTAAAATAGGGAGTTATAATTTTACAAATTGTAAGTTATTAAATGATTGTATATATTATCAAAACCTTTTTTTAGATCTAATTTTTTTTTACAGAAAATTAAAGCTTTTAAATAAGCATTGTAAAATATCAAAACTATTTATTTAAATATAATTTTCTGGTTGTATTTAATTTTAAAAGATAACTTGGGATAGTATTTTATAAGCATAACCTGTATTAAAAATTGTTACTTATAATTGCAATGTTTAACAAGTCAGTTTTCAAGATATTTTTAACATAATAATTAGGTCTGTACAGTTTAACCATACTTTTAAAAACACATGTATACATTACTATTAAAATCGTAAAAGCTTTGAAATATACTGAAAAAACTTTTGTTTCTGTTTTTAGCTAACATTATTTTTTAACTGTGTTACAAATACTTGAAGATTGTGTACTCTAAATTTAACTAAGTATAACTTTTGTCAAATATACATAAAAAATATATTAAACCTTACAAAAGTTATTGAGTTAATTAAAAATATTAAAGCTTAATTTTTTTGTTTTTGTTTAATATTAGAGTAATACATTAATTTTGTTCGGAATCCTTTTTATTATCTTGTAACTTTGAAATTTTAGTTTAAATAACTGTAATAAATAATTACAATAAAGATGTTTTGTGTTTTAAAATGCAAAGGCTTTTTTTTTTACATACGTTAAATTAAACCAAGTTTAAAACAGAAAAAAATCAACAAAAAGACATTTAAGGAATTAAAATTACTACTTGTTAACTAACTATACAGTTTAAAGTTTTTAGCAGTACTCAACTTTTTAAAACTTACAAACGGTAGTCAGTACTTCCACTTAAAACAACTTGGCAACATTCAGTAAGCTGCCCTTGAAATTACTTGAACCGTACTTGACTTTGTAAAAGTTTTCGCTTACAATAAATTTTTGTGCGAATTGTTTAATACAAAAGGTTGTTACTGATTTAAATTAATATTTCTACCAGATCTCAAAAGCTCGCAACCTAAGGTACGTCTAGGAAGAAACGATTTGAGAAACAGCCTGAAAACGTGGAAGGTTGAGAGAATAAAGAGCTACAATTATTGTTTTATTGGAAGAAATGAAACCTCACCACCGAATTTTCACGTAGAGAAGTCAGTTTCACTTAAGTATTTTTATGTACTCAAAAACTGTATTGTCATATTAAAAAATTCTTAATACATTAATAATCCTAGCAAAGTTTATGGTTTTACTTATTTCATTGCTCTTTACAACATAAAGGTATAGTTTTTCGGTGTTGGCTAAATTTTTTTTCAACTTAAAAAGTAAGAAGAATAATGTTTTATTTTTCCTGGCACAACTGTTGGCTAGGTTTTTAAAATAAGTAAGTAGTACATTCTTTTTCTTTTTTTTTAACCTAAAATATCATATACTGTGAATGGTTGTTGTGATTTTGAAAAATAAATAAACTGAATTTTGTTGGCAATTTAAGTTATGTATTAATTTTTTAAAGAGTTTAAAACTAAAGTGTGGTACACTTATTTTTAAATATTGTAATTTTATTCAATCACACCAAGGATTTTTATACTTTATAGACCGAGCTCCAAAGAAAGTAAGAATTTTACACCTGTTTTAAAACCATCATGTACAAATATTTTCCTGGAAATAGAAGGGTGAATAGCAGAAGCTTTTCTAAAAGTTTGCTAAACATTCATTTCAAGCCTAACCCACTCGGAAATAAAAATGTAGCTAAATTGTTGCACTTTTAACTAATCTTTAGTTTCTGCTTAAGTTTTCATAACTTCATATTACACTGAAAAGTTTTTACCTAGTTTTCATAACTAATACACTTTATTTATGTCTGAAGTTTTAAAAGTTGTTGTCTAGAGCTGTGATGTTATCTAAACAATACTGCTTATTTATTATAAATACAAATCCTTTTAAGTTCTGAAATTGATAGACTTTTTCATTTGACCAAAGATTTATTAATTGTGTTGGTACTTTTTTAGAGATGTTTATTTTTCATTTGACCAAAGGTTTATTTGTTGTGTTGGTATTGTTTTAATAATGTTTGTGCTTTTTTATCTAATCAAATTAGAAATAAAGATAGTAGTTGTAGACTTTTTTAAAATCTATTATTATCAAAAATATACTTCTAGAAAGTAATATGTTGGAATTTTCTCAACTGACTTTTAATGCATATTCTCCTTAAAATCAAAGTTCTTAAAACACATAAAAGTTCAAACACATTCTCTTATTTTCAAAAAAAAAAAATTAATTGTATTGATACATTATACACTTTTTTTTTGAAAATAGTCCCTAAGTTTGAAAACTATGTGGTAAAACTGTTTTATTATGTGAATGGAATATCTTGAAAAAAAAATGTTAGCTTTTGTTAAGAAGATCAAAATACAGTTAGAATTTGACAAAATAAATCACTGTCGTAATAAATTCTTTGTGGCTTTTTAACTATTATCTTGTTGTAGAATACTTAGTGTCTTCCAAAAACCATCTTTAAAATTTATGTATAATTTACGCAAAACAAAAATTATAAAATCTATATCACACTTGCTTATACAGTATAAGTGTTATTTATTTTGTGATTTTTTTATTTAATCTACGCCTAAGCACTACTACGTCTATTCCCTATATAATATGCTTTTTCAAAGATTTTATAGAGCAGTCTACTTGGTAATATTCAAAAGATTAACACTTTTTATAAATAATGAAAGTTTAAACTTTTTTTTTATTCTTCATATAATAAATAGTAAATTCTTTATAAGTTTGAGTAATACAAAGTACTAACCTACACAAGCGAAGTAGGATATATATTAGTTATATGAAAAAAATAAACAATGGCATAATTGTTTAAAAAAAGTTTAATAAAATTAATTCATAATTTGTTCTTTTTAGAAAAGCTGTAAAACAATTATTTTGTATTATTTTTTAGTTCTCTATTGACAGATACTTCATTTAAATAAAAAAATATTAACAATCAAAATTTTATTTAGAAGATTGAAGTGTAGTCTTTTTGTATTTTATACACACGCGTTTACTAATAAAACAATTAATAGTTAGGTGAAGACAATTATTTAATGGTCAAATGAAAATTCAAGTTTTAAAAGTAATATTCTTTAAAAAATATGTATACAAAGCGTTTGAGGATATGTAATACCTACAAACACTTTTTGGTTTTCATAAAATGTATTCTTTTTAAAGTTTTGAAACTTAATTTAGCAATATCTACAAAAATTATTCAAGAAAAAAAGTGTTTTTAGACCTACATACAGATTTTTTATTTAGTTCAAATATATATTACTTTTTGAGTTATGGTCCTTAAAAAAAATTAGGGATTTGAGTAGTCGTGCACTCTCTTAAGTTATAGACTATTGTATATTCATTGAAGAATATTTTATACAAACTTATATTATCCCAATCGTTTTTTAGCCCAATAACTAACCTGTTAACTCTAATAATTAAAGTTTTTTGATTAATAATTTTGATCTCACGTTTATTATATCTTAACTTTTTATGTACTAATAGTGTATGTTTTTCTTATTCAATATTGGATTGAAACTCCTTGGAGGTGTTTTAGTTGGTAAATTAAGTCGGATTTGTTTGTTATTAAGCAGAAATTTAACGCCACTAATTATTTAAATAAGATTAGGTTAAAACTTGGTAATTTAAAACAGCTAAATATATTCTTTGAACAATATCCAAAAGTAGTTATTATTTATAGATAATAATTATATACAAGTTGAAAACTTAACTTTTTAAAAAAATGTTATTTTTAATCGGTTTAAGTTAAGTTGAAGCTATTAGTCTAGGTTATGTCCAGGCACGTAGCTTGGTACGTTTCTGCAAATCTACAGAAACGTAAACATTTGTGCGAAAAAACTCGCCGATTATTCAGCGACCTTGTTTCTTTAGCTTCAAGTATTCGTTTATACTTAGTTTTGCATTCCTGAGAAATAATTTTATTTTTACGGACTCTCTAGCTCTTTTAGTGTCGTAAATATTGAACAAATTGAATACATCTAAATTGTACACAAATAGCTTGGTGTAAAAATCTATAATCAAACAGCAAACTATTGTAAAAAAATCCATTTCGAGGCTGTAGATTTGGTTTAAATGATGTGAGAGAATAAAAAAAGTAAGTGTGAGAGGGATCTTGTACTATTCCAATGTTTGTGGTGAGTCAAAAAGAACTTAACATTTTTTGAAATTTGCATTTTTTGTCTTACAAAAGAGCGAATACAGATAGAAGATTAATGTAAAGATAAATTTTAAAATAGATGAACCTCAAAGTAAAGTAACATGAAGAATTAACTTTTGTTTTAAACCAAATTGACTCTCTGAATTGAATGTTTTAAGATTAAATCCCTGTGGTTGACAAAAATACAAAAATGAAAGACTTTTGAAACAGTGATAATAATCTCATTTCCTGAAGTTTTATCAAGAAAATTATAATCTACTAAATCAGATAAATAACACAATAAGACAAATAGCTTGCAACAAGAAGAAAAATTGAAAAACTCAATAATATAAACAAATTATTTTATTTTTATTTTAGAACTTTATTTTTTAATTTAAACTTGTTTTAAAGATTTTTAAAATGCTTAGTAAGTTAAATTTTTTATTTTAGTAAGTTAATATAAACAAATTATAGTTTTTTTATTGTATTTTAGAACTTTATTTTTTAAATAAAACTGGTTTTAAAGATTTTATAAATGCTTACCTTAGTTAAAGTTTTTATTGCATTTTTTAGCAAAGTTTATAGATTTAAATTGTATATTAAAGCCACACACTCAATGTATTCTGGATAACTCTAGGATATTTAAGGTTTTATTTTTGAACTCAGGCTGACTCAGTATAGTTTTTTTTTATCAATGAAAAACTAAGGACATTTTAGGTTTGTTAATAATGTCATAACAGATGTTTTTCTAGATTTGAATGAGATTTTGCTCATTGTTTTAATATTTTTTTGTTTTATAATCAATTTTGTAAAAAAACATTGAAAAATTTGAAAATTTAGTCTTATTTAAAAAATAAGAAGAAATATTCTAAAGTAAAATCCTGGAATTGGTGTTGGTCATAGGGTAGAACTGTTGTTAATACCTTTTTTACTTGTATTGTTATATTATTTGTTTACAATGAGTTTGTTTTCTATGCATATTGTTTTATTACATGAAGATTTTTTCAGAGTTTTTGGTTTTATTCCCAACTTTTAAAGGTTTTTCATTATCTCTGTTTTTTTTCATCTCTATATTAACAATTTTTAAGTAGTTTACAAAATTAAAAAAAATAAACTAGTACATTTGTATTTTCTAGTTAGATTTACATTTTAAAATTGTTTTTGAGTTTAGTTTGTATTACTACTGTAAACTTGGTACACTATGTGTGGATTTTAACAAACTTAGTTGTTTCACAGATTTTTAAAACTCAGTTTAAAAGTTAAGTTTTCCAAGGTTAAAATTATGCAATTATCATTTGAAAGTAACACCACCCACTTGATACCATTGACACTCAAAGCTATTAAAAAAGTCAATCAATCTGAAGTTCAGTTTGTTACAATAACTTCCAGATAAGTACTTCAAGAAAAAGCTCTTTGAATGATGTTTTCAGACAACTATGTAAAACATAAAGTTTGTTTTAACTTGTTTTAAAATATTAATGCAAATTTTATTTTTCTACAAGCATTGTTGTTTACAATATGAAGACTTTTGTACTTTATATTTTCTTTAAATGTATCAAGAATATGGATTGTATCTGTTGTTTTAAAATAAGATTAGAAATTTTGGAGTGGTTTACTAAATTTAAAAAATATATCAGTTTAATTCTTTAATCTATGTTTGATAAAAAGTTTTAAAATAAGTTTTATATAACTTTTTCAATCTAAGATTAAAAAGAATAAGTTAGTACTATTTATTTTAACAAGTGTATAGTTGTATTACAAATTCATAACAAGTTTAAAAAATAAAAACTAATATATTTAATGTTTAAAAATCTTTATGTTTGAATTTATTTACATATTTCACATTGTATCTGAAAAATATTTATGTTTAACATTCAAGGTTTGTTGTTATTTAACTAAGTTGTTTTATTTAACAAGTTTGTTTTGTAAAAAAACGGTTTGATTCTTTTTTACAGCTTTTATTAAATAAGTTTTTTTTTAATAAGAAAATGTTTTATTCATTTTTTACAGCTTAAATCTTTATCATACCAAAGCTAGTAATAACATTTACAAAGACATGTACTTTTCTTTTCTTTATGAATTATTTTTGACAAAATAAAGTAGTTCTACATCTGAATTTTATCTAATGTTGTGAACTTTTTTATTTTATATCCTTTTTGTTTTTTATTCAACTCCAAAAATTTATGATTCTTGTTTTTATAAAAGCAACAACTTTTGCAAATATTTTCTGAAGTGGGGAAACTGTTTTCAAAGTTATATATTTTAGGCCTATCAGTAATACTATTTAAGTTAAATTCTTAATTATTTTTTTTATTTTAAATGAAAAGTTTTATAGGCTCATAAAAGTTTCAACACATAAAAAATTATAGGGGGTCAAGAGCAGTACATTTTGCCTTGTATTCAATTGTTCATTATACTTGAACATTCTATTTATTTTTAAACTTTTAACAAAACTGCACACTTTCATATGAAATTAAAGGTAGTTAAAACTACTCTATTCCCGTTATGACGTCATCAGACATTACCTAGATTTTTTTTGCAGATTCGTAACTTTTTAGAGTTAGCTACATCCCTGGTCTCTAGTGTGTTTTAAATATGCTTTGTACTGCCAAAACTAAATTACTAAAATCTAAGAACTAAGTTTACTGCAGATAAAGGATTTAGAGTTGAAGTTGTACGAGATAGAAAAAATCAGCAAGAGATTCAACATTGTCAATGGTCAGAAGAAATATCTTACATTAGGACAGGGCGGCTTTGGAACTGTTAGGGTTGGAAGAAAATTGTTGCGGTAAAGAGCTTTTACGACGAGCATGATTCAAAGAAATACTACGCAAAGTTTTTGGATAGGTTGTTTTTTCTTTTCCTAATATTGTTTTAAAAGTTAAGACTATTGACTTTGTTTAACAATTCAGGGAAATATATTATTATTCAGTAAATATCGTTCTGTTTTTTTTTAGTATTTATATATAGTAGGTATAAACTATAGAAAGTACTGTTAGTAAATCTATAAAACTTTAAAGATAAAAAAACATACATATTGGAAATTTTTTAAACTAAAAATAGTTATTTTTTTATTGAAATTTAGTTTAATCAGTCTATGCTGTTCACCTATGTTTATAAAATGTATAGCTTTAAGGCTTTACTATTTATGAACGCAAACAATAAAAACGGCTAAAAACACAAGTTTACTTCATTTTTATAGAGTCTTCAAGGAAATCAAAATGCAAAACCTGGCTTCGACGAGCTCAGAGTTTGTTCCAAAAGTTCTGGGTGTCACAAGGTGGCATCATGGCAGGAAAATTGCGATGCTGACCGAGAAATACTCCGGCGCCACCCTGAGCGACCTCGTCACCTACGACTGGGCTCCGTTCGCCGCCAACGCCGAGCTTCACCTCCGCATGGCCTGCCAGATCTCCACCGCCATCTTCCACCTACACAAGGTCGGCATCCTGCACAATGACGTCACAACGAGAAACGTCCTTTTGGACGACGACGTCAACTGCAAGCTGATCGACTTCGGCTGCGCAACGCTCGAAAACGAAAACTCCTCGAAGTCGTCCGGAACTCCGGGCTTCTCGGCGCCCGAAGACGACCTGAGCTGCCTCAGCGACGTTTACAGCTTCGGAGTCGTTCTGAAGCACGTTTTATACAGCCAGAACTGCGACACATCTCAAAGCGACAACGAAATCGACAGCCTGTTGAACAGCTACACCTGCATTGAGAGCAACTCGGCGAAAAATATTTTCAAAAAGCTAGCCAGCATAGCAAACGAAGCGACGAAGAAGGAAGCGTGCGAGCGGCCGAGTATTGAGAAAGTGGTTAACGAGCTAGAAGGTATGATGCTTTCGGTGGACCAGGATGAGCTGGAGAAGCAGGTGAATCGCTTGAAGAGCTGTGATATTTTCAAGCAGCCGAAAATTGAAGACCAAGCTGACGGGTGGACCAGCATGAGTGATGATAGTTTGCTGTATATATGTATATATATATATATAATTTATTGAAATGACGATTTTAGAAATGCTGGAATATATGTTTTATAAAGACAAAAAAAATTGTCTCTAATCTTTAGCCAGTTCAAATTTAAAATAAAAAGTACTTTAGTAAACAAAGATGCAAAAGTTTACAAGAAAAAAACAAAAACAATATGACGTAAGAATTGAACATTGTACATTACAAATATTCAGTACAAATATCGATCTACCATCTAACTTATCAAACAACTAAAATTAACGAAAACAACAGTTTGAAGACTATAACTTCAAAATTTGTTGTATTTTAAGAGGAGCTTTTTCATATGTCGACAAGACGATATAAACTCGCTCCTCTTATTTAAACAACCTTCCTTTTTTAACGCATACATAACGGCTGTTGATTCTTTTAAGCTTTATATATATATTTTTTTATAACCCCCTGTGACCCCTTTGCTGCTCATGACCCCCTAAATTTCTGTATAGAGAAACCCTGCTGTAAAGCAAAAATAATATTTGTAACATTTTACTTTTACTATGTAAACTGAGGAATAGCTCAATGTTTTAAATATGAAGTGTTGTAGATGACTTTTTAGTATCAGTATTTCATATATTTTCTTTGTTGACCTTTTTAAAGTTCAAATCTTTTGAAAAAAAATATTAAATGTTTAAATATATTAAATACTTTGCAATAAATTAAATATTTAGAATATAAGTTACATATTTAAGATGCATACAAAACTATATTAAGAGAGCACAGCATGCTCTTATAAACCTATTTTTTTTACTAATTATTTTAATACTAAAACAATTTTAAAGATTAGTTATATCTTTTAAGTCGTTACATAAAGGTGTTAAATATACAATTGCTTTAAAGATCATTTTATTTTTGATATCTTAAAAAAAGTAAAGTTCTTAAAACAAACAAAATTCTATCAAAGTTTTTCGAAAACTTTTCTTATTTGTTTAAAGAATACTTTTACTTAATTGTAAAGAAAAAATTTAAGCATAAAACCAAAGTTAACTTCCAATGAAATTTTTAGTTATTTTATGGTTTTTTTTTTAATTTAAATTATTAGAATCAAGCTTAAAAAATGTCTAACAGTTTTTTACAATGTTTAACACTAATAATATACGGAAAATACAAAATTTATTAGTTTTTTTTCAAATATACTGGTGCATTCTTTATATAAATTACTTAAAAAACTCAATAACAAGTTTATACTTAATAAAAAATACTTCTATGTATTTAGATTTTTCCTTCTAAAAAAGCAGAGTTTTTTTGTTACTTGAATTAAATCAAAAAAGGTGTGGAGCTTTTTTAAATGTTCACATTTTTGTAGTATTCAATACATTTACTTTTCAAAGTTAAATAAAAAGTTTTATAACTTTTAATAAAAAAAAATACTTATATTTTTTGTGATCAAAAATATGTGTTCTTTTTGTATTATTTTGACATTTCAATTAATTTTGACATGCTAAATAATTTTACTTTTAACATTAAAACTAAGACTTTTTATCTTTTAGTTTTGTTGCTAAGTACTTCTCAAAGCTTCTTTTTTAATAGAATATTTAGTTAAGCTATCTTAAACTTGGAAAAACTGGAAAAAATAATAGTGGCAACTCTGTATAAGTAATGAATGCTATTTTGCTTGGTTCAATACTTTTTAAAACTACACTAGTTATTTTTTTTTAATTAAAAACAAATATAACAGAAACAATCAAAAAGCTTTTCACAAATTTTATTATCATATAATTTTGCACTTCCCCCTTAAAAGTTAATTATAACTTTTTTAAGATTGTTAAACATTTTGTATGAATTCTGTTAAACCTAAATTGTTCATAAAATTGTTTTTATAAGAGATAATGTTATAAGAAAATTATTCTTATAGAAACAAACAAAAAGAGACAAATACAAAACTGTTTTATAGCTTGTTTGTATTTGTAAATGTTTATAATAACTATATGTTTGTATAAATTTTTTTCATAAGTTTTACCTGTTATAACCTTAACACCATAGATTTTTGAAGTTGTCATATTCGTTTTATAGTTGTTATTAGCTTTTTATTTTTAACACAAATTTCAATGTTTACTTATGTTTTTACATAACTTAAGCAGTTTAAAAAATTTCAATTAAAAAAAATGTTAGTGTAATATTTTACAGAAAAGTTTTATAAAAATATTAATTTTGATGCCAGCATTTTTTGGTAATTTTAATAATAATTATTTTTTTTAATAACAGTTAACTTTATAAAAATGTGTAGCAGTTCTTTTGCACTGCAACAGTTTTTATATGTTTGTAATTTAGTTTAATAAAGTAAATTTTTAACTTTAAATGTCTTTCTTATTCATAACTCAGTCTATTCAAATTTTATTAATTTTTTTACAGGCTTAATGAGGATTGCAAAATCGAAAACCATGGATTTCACATAAACAAAAAAAATTGTCATTGCTTTTTTTCATTAAATATTATTTTTTTGTTGAAACAATCGTATTATAAACTAATTCGTTTTGCTTTTTCTTAAATGCCTGAATTTTATATTTAAAGGTGTCTGATATTATATATATATATATTTATATATATAAGGTAATCAAGATAAAAAATTTCCAAAAAGAAAAATATATTTCTAACAATAGTAATATACAAAGCTAATAAAAAATAAGTTTTAAAAACTTTTATAGTAACAAAGTAATCATAGAGTGATCAATAGAATAATAAAAGACAAAAATTATTTTACATATGGCAGCTATCACAAAGCACCACGAGCAAAATTTTAAGCTGACTTAGAAAAAAATCCCAATGTATACTGTATGGGACCTAGAAAATGCGACCTAAGAGTTTATAGCAGAAAATTGTTATATACGTAACTTTTTTTTCTGTAATTTTTTATCATATTTCGTTAGTTTGAAGTTTTTGCAAAAAAATAAGTAGTAACCTAGTGAAACATTCTTAAAATCTTCTTATATTAAGCGCAATAAGTTTTTGTGGTAATTATTACATATATAACAATTTACAGCTATAAACTCCAAAGTCGCATTTTATGGGTCCCAAACACTTAACATTGGGCTTTTTTTTTAGAATATGGAGAATAGCCTCTAACAGGGTTGCTAAAAAACCTGGGTTTGAGAAATTAAAAAAAAAACTAGAACTTTGAACTAAAATTACTATAAAACCTGGAAATTTCATAAAAAAAATCACTAAAAAAACCTGGTAATTTGAACTAAAATCTAAAAACAACCTGGAATCTTTAACAAAAATCACTAAAAAACCTGGAATTTTAAACAAATTTTACATGTTTAGTAGTAAAATTTCGATTTGACATAAAAATATTTAATATAGATTAAAGAGTTGTGTCATTATCAAAAGAAGCATTTAAATAAGCTTTCAGATATCTTTTCAATGTCATTATACTATTTGGCACAGTTTTTACCTCAACCTTAGTTTTAAACTAAAAATAGACCTTAAAACATGTAATTTTAGAAACCTGGAGAAAATTTTCCACAAACATTTGGCAACCCTGCTCTGAGTTGGTTTTTCTAAATCAGCTCAAATTTTACTCATGGTATTTTGTGATAGCTGCTACATGTAAAACAAATTTAAGCAGAAAACTCAAATGCCGAAATTTTATTAGCACCTTTATCTGCAATTTATAAAACTGCAATAGTTGTCAGCTGTTTGCGATTATTTAAAATTTACTTTTATGACCTGAGAAGTTTGATACTTAATTCAAAAGAAAAAAGATTCTTTTTGAACTTCTAAAAATGTTACCTTATACAGTCTGGATATTTCAATGTTAAACAACCTTGGTTTGTATTTTAAGACAGTAAACTAAAATATTTTATTAAAATCCAAAGGATTTTGCTGTGTTCTTATGTGGGGAGTCAAACAAAACCAAATCCGTTAGTATATCTAAGAAGAGTGAACTCTTTAGGTAATAAACTTAACAGCTGTAAAGATTTTTTGTAGTATGTTTGATTGTTTTTATTGGAGAAAATCCACGGCATAAAAGTTTTTATAAAAAATTAGCTTGATTCTTGGCCATTTTAACTTTGAAGAACTAGTTTACATTTTTGTTCAATATTACCAGATAAAAAAACTATGTATATGATACTCCTTACTAAAATAATTTATACCTCAGTAAAGGTTATTAAGTTATACTTAAATGGTTTTATTGTTTAAACTTTGTGAGAAACAAAGAATGTTAAATTGACTAAGTGATAAATAAAGTGAATGCGATCCAGTAGTATGACCTCCTTTTATTAATTTGTCTTGCTATTTAGAGCTAAATTTAGTTTCTTGGTTTTTTTGGTAAATGTTTACAAAAAAAAAAACTGTGTATGGAAGTTGATAAGGGTACATACTTTACTTTCAAAAAATTGATGCTTTATCGTCAGCGGTTTGTATAGGAGTCAGTTTTACGGTATTGAAATTAATTTTTTTATGGATTTGCGGTACAGAACTGATAGATTTTTTATTCAATTTGTCGTAACTTTAAAAAATTATGTTAAATAACAAGTAAGCACCTTTGGATACTCAAGAATATTTCAAGATCACCTTATAAAATAGTTTATAACAATATTTTTTTTTCTTTTTCCAGTTTGTTTTAAAGCTAAAACGTACATTGAGAGCATTTAGCAGGCTGGTCAATTTTTCTCACTGGTTCGAGTTTGTTCAAGAGCTAGATTCCGTTAGTACAGGGTTTCCACTTGGGAGCCATTAGCAGTAAAGGAGCCACAAGGGGCCTGATTTTGAAACTTACACCAGATATTCTAAAGTTGTTGATGAAGTGCAAAAAAAAAGTACTTAGGTATTTTTTAATGGTAATTTTTTGAACATCTTGTTGGAGGAGACCACAGTTTTTATTTTTTTAAAGGGGGCCATTTGAAAAAAAATTTTTGGAAACCCTGCTTTATTATAAAGAGCTATATACTTTCTACATATTAAGACATTCATGCTTACTTGTGTAAAAAATTTAGTTAATAAAAAAACAACAAAACATATGAATACGCTTTATTAATATGGTAAAAAAACACTTATTAACTAATCAGAGTTCACAAAAAATTAAGTATTTTGATTTTAAATACCAAATTTAGGTTTAGCTAAAGCTCAACTATTTTGAGAACTCGAAGACAGTAAATCAACTAAGACTTTTTTGGAGTGAGGATTTTTAAAATAATTATATGAATAGTAGATGTTCCATAAAAAACAAAAAATACTTGCAGTTACAAAAAAGTAAAATAAATAATACACAGCACCATTAGTTTTCTTTGGCTTAGTTGGTTTCAGTAACTTCTTATCTTTCGGCTCAACAAATTTTAATTGTTCAAAATCCTCTTTATCTGGTACAAGTTTAGTTATAAAATAAGTTTTGTTTTATTTAAATTTATTACAACGGCTTTTTATGCCATCCACTTTTATAAAGTTATTTTTTAATTTTAAAAAGTATCCGTTTAATTATCAGGGTTCGTGCGCGAAATTTTTTTCATTTAGCCTGACTGAGAACAATTTAGCCTGACATTTTTTCAAAGCAAGGAAAATCCCCTTTAGAAGTCAATTTCGGTATTGGTAACTACTTGATTACTACTATTGTAGTCTCTGACTTCAACCAGCTTTATCTTAAAAATATTTTGAGCATTAAAAATCTGCAAAAAGCAACTCATAGCTTCATTACAACTCAATAAATAAGACTAAATTGTAAAAAAGGTGATTTGACCCCCTTATACCCCGTGCATTGTCGTGTTTTATTAAAATTTAAAATGAAACGCTTACACGAGTATTAAATATTAAAATAAGCATAAATGTTTATTATAGTATTTTGACTAATACTTAAAGTGATATGTAATTATAGATCCTAAAACCTAAATAAATACAGTGATTGTTGACGTCGTATCGGATTTAAAAAGCTTACACTTAAAAAAAAATAAATCCTCAATGTTTCGTTCTTTTAAAGAAAAATTAATTATACCTAAAATTTGTAATCCCACAAAACTTAGTACTTATATCCTAAAGCTAAGTTTTAGTGTTGTGAATATCTCTTATAACTTTAAACAAACAGTAAAACAAATGAATAAACTGCTAAGAGTTTTAATCTAAAAAGTATTTGGTATAGTGCCTTTAAATTATAAATTTAAAAAATGCAACTAACTAAGCTCTGAAAAACATAGCTGACGTAAACAAATTCAAACAAACAGCTAAGTTGTTGAACTAAATTGTAATGTTAAACCGTATTTTTATTATGAAGTTTCATAATTATAACGTATATAATCTACTCAAAACAAAATAATGAAGATTCTTAAAAACTTTTTAGATATTCAACAAAAGGTCTTAAGCATTTATATTTACAAATATTGACTGATTTTGTCTTTAATAACTAAATCTTTGTTTAGAAATATATTCACATTTCAATTTGATCTTAAAAAGATTTCTCAATTTTTTCTAATCAAAAATTTTCAAGCATTTGAACTGAGAAAAACTGAGATTCTCAAACTTTAAAATAAAAAAACTGATTTAGCCTGACGTTTTTCAACTTTTTTCAAAAAAACTGATTTAGCCTGACTTAGCCTGATTTAGCCTGACGCGCACGAACCCTGAATTATGGTTTATTATATTTTTCTCTCGCTTTTTTAATAACTTTTTCTCTATTTTATTACTTTCAAAATTATAACAACTTAATAAAAAGCTACTATTAAAAAAACAACACAAACTTAAACTAATGCATACATTATGAGCGTTTTATGCAGTAACGATTTCATAAAAAAATTGTTTAAAATTTTTCTGTTTATTAAAAATATTCTTATAAAAACCTGCTTATAACTAATATAATAAAAATTAAGATAGCTTTTTAAAACTTTTTTAAAATTCAAAATAATTACCATTACTTTCAGGCTTTTCAACTTTCTTATTATAACTTGAAAGCAAAGTTTTATCCAGACAAGTGAATATTTGTTGCTCTGCATCACTTTGTATTGTGTATTTTGTGCCGAATAATATCATATTTTTGTTAAAATCAAAATCTCTGACAGCACATCGGTTATCTCCGCATCCATTTGGCCACACTTCTTTATTGGCACTTCTTTTGCAATAGCTGTCTATTTATATATTTTTTTTTTGTTAAGACTTGTAAAAACTACAATATCAAAAAAGTTTTGAATTTACAATTTAATGAATTTAATAACAAATAATAATTTGTTAAGTTTATAAGATAGTTAGAGTTAACAAGTTTAGATTTGTATTTGTTTGTTTTACTACATGGTATAAAGTGGAATTGTGTTGGCGAATATTTTTTTTAAGTATTCTAAACAAAAAAACAACTGAATTAAAAACATTTATTTGTTTAGTAGTAATACAAATAAAGTTCATATCGTTTAAATATCATTCAACATAATTACTTATCTATTCTGTATTTAAAATTTTGATTGTAACAATTTGAAGCATTTAAAAATGAGTACCATAAGTACTAAACCTTGAATGAATGAGGGACAAAACTTGTTTTAATAACCCAGAATTTAATTTAAAATTTCAAAACTAACCATCAATAAGTGAAATATTGGTGAGAACTGGCGTAGTATGAATCATGCCACCGCCTTCTAATGTTTGTTCCAAACAAATTTGCTTTTTGCTAGTGTTTTTACAATAATCTGTTTAATTTTATTGAGTTGAAAAATAAACTTGTACTACTACAACAATCAGTGGCTATGTTGGTAAATTTTAAATTAAAAAAAAAAAACAGTTCAAATCGCAAAAAAAGTTAGTAGAACAATACATATTAGTCTTGCAATAGTTGTTGCTAAGACTTTAATAAAAAACCTTTCGGCTTTTCCTTCAGTTCAAAACAAAGTTCTTTAACTGTTCCAGTGTCTGTTTCAGCTTTTAAACATTGCCCTCTGCAGCCATAAGATGAGTCTTGGCACATCGGAACTTCTAAAAGTAAAACAAGTTAAATATATTGCAAAAGTAGTAAAAATACTGAAGTTTTTACCTTTGCTTGAAACAAAAATGATTAAGTTAAATAAAGCAAGCAAGTAAAATGCTTTCTTCATACTGCTAAACCTGTGACAAAATTCGTGATTATAAAAGTAGTCTTAATATGAACTTAAATGCTTTAATTTGTTCGTTTAGTATTTATTTTTTGTTGTCAAAACACTAAAAAAAATTAATCTAATAGAAATTTGGTAGTGTTCGTCAGGGTTTTTAGAAAAAATGACTTGAACTAATGTTTCTTTTATTTTTAGAAAAAGTTTTAATTGTCTTATACTGTAAAAAAAAATTCACTACACAAAAGTTGTGAAGTTTTTTAGTTTGTTAATCAAAACTAAAGTTTGATAAAATTTAAATTTTCTAAGTTATGATATTTTAGATCTAAACTTAACACAAAAAGAGTTACAGTTTGTTTATTTCAAAAGTATTTTACAGAATCTAAGGAAAGCTAAACAATTAGCATAATAAACACTTATAATTATTAACGTTTAAACACAAGTAATTAAATGAAAATTTCACAATATATAAAGCAGGGGTCGGCAAACTGCGGCCCGCGGGCCAAATGCGGCCCGCAAAGGGTGAATCTGCGGCCCGCGAGCATGTTATATTTTTGAATGGAATGCGGCCCGCGAAAGAAAATTTTGCGGCCCGCGAGCATGTAAATGTGGCCAACTGAGCAAAAATATATTTTGAGTTAACTTTGTCTGATAATTTTAGTTTAAAGTTCTTGTATAACATTTTAAAACAATTAAAAGACTTTACTGATTTAGCTTAAAATTTAAAAAAGACAGGATTTTTTTTTCAATTTAGTAACAACTTTCTTCTTGCAACAGCAAATTATTTTCTGAAAAAAGAGTGTAAAAAGTGCTTTGAATTAGTAAAATAGTTATATAATACCTATTTGGTAAAAACTAAATGCAAATGTTTTCCGTTTTGTACAAAAGTAATGCACAGTAATTAACTAAAATGTCATTTATTTAGCTTAGTTATTTATACCTAAGTTTCTATTACAGATGTTTTATTTCTAAATGTTATATTCTGGTTTACACAAAAACATTTAAAATAACATAATATTAACAATAAGAAGAAATAAGGTTAATTTTATTTTGGTTTTGACTTTTTTGATTTTTTAGAATTTTTCTTTGCATTTTAAATTAATTCCTATGCACACCAATGAACAAAGATGCTCATATTTAAAACACTTTTTTTTAATACTCAACGAGATAAAATTTTGTTTATGCTTAACTTTCTAACATTATGGTTTTTACATGTAATATCTAAGTGTGTACAGAAACAACTAAAACAATATATATGACATAAATTAAAAAAGATTTTGTAAGGTATACTTTTTGATTTTCAAACCTTGTTTTTTGGCAAAAAAAGTTAATTTTAATGCGTTGCATACTAATATAAACAGCTGCTGATTTTTGGAACTACCTATTTCATGGTTGCCACTCATCAAGCTGAGAAAAATTTCTTGACTTTTCCTGACTTTTTCCTGACTTTTTACCAAAATTTTCCTGACTTTTCTAAATCAAACTCTTAAATTAAACTTATTCTAAAATACATAATCTAACACTTTAAACTATAAAAAGCTTCCAATCTAATTTTAATACAGGTTAAAAACAATAGTTTTTTGCTGAATTCTATCATCAAACTTCCAGTAAATCACTTAAACCATCTGTGTATGATTGATGTTTGTAATAAACAGCTCTATCAGCAAAATACTTGTATTATTACCTTATAAACACAGCTTGTCTGAAAAAAGAAACAATTTTTTAGCAAATCCTAGCATAAATGTATCTAGATAAACAAACGACATATAAGGAACTTTTACAATTAAAACCTTGAATTAATAACGAACTTTCACAACTAAAATCCTAAAACAATAACAAATTTTCACAGTTGAAACCTTAAAACAATAAAGAACACAATTTTATAGAATTTCCTAGTATAAATGTATCTAAATAAACGAAACGACATATAAGGAACTTTTACAATTAAAACCTTAAATCAATAAGTAACTTTCACAACTCAAACCTTAAAACAATAACGAGCTTTTACAGTTAAATCATTAAAACAATAAAGAACTCAATCAAATACTGTTTTTTTAAATGTATGTACCAAAATTAATTTTCTCCGTTTTTTTATTAGCACTTCAACCTCTTCATCTAATACTAAATTAGTATAAAATTTGTGACAAATAAATATACTCTTATTTACTTTAAAAACTTGAATTACTCTACAAAAAATACAAACAATAAGTAAAATTAATCTTGGCATATACCTCTCTTATAACTTATTTTATAAATTTAAACAAATTTGTAAAATTATAAAGAGGTAAAGTATACACATTAACTTGTTACATAAAATACTAAACTAACTGCTTAGTTATAAAGAACTCAATTGTTTACTTAAACAAAAAACTCTTTGATTCTTAAATTATGCTAGATAAACTTTTGTGTATATATCACAGTTACACTATGGAAGTGTCCTTGCTACAGATCATCAATACTAAAAAGCTTACAAAATCTGCTTGTTCAAGTAGGGTACTTGTTCAATATGTTAACAGAAAATTTTTGCAGTTTAATAAAGGATATTTTACTAATTTATACCAGCTAAAGGCATTCGAAATAAAATTAAATATTTTTGCAAATTTCTAGGAAAATTTTGGAATTTTTTTCTGACTTTAAAGGACTTTTAATTAATTTTTACCACTTAAAGCCTTTGGGAAACAAGGAATTTTGTAAATTTAAACTGACAAAATCTGACTTTTTTTTTATTTTATCAAATTTCCTGACTTTTCCTGACTTTTCCTGATTTCCTGACTTTTCCTGACCGAGTGGCAACCCTGCTATTTAATACAAACTAGATTGAGAAATGGTAGTTTATCAAGTTTGTACATTTTTAATTAAAATAGTTCAAATTTGATCAAATAAACAAATAAAAATTGCCACACAATCAGACTATGACTATTTAAAAACTTTAAATATCAGGCCAATTTAGTAATTTTTAGTTTTTGGCTTGAATTGCTTTTTGTATGCTAAAATATCAGGCTAGTTTTGGTCACTCGGACTGACTGTTTTGCTTTAAAGAGTGGTAAATTAAATTTATGATGTATGTTTTGCTCCTTGCACAGTGTTGGTTTGAATTAGAATATATTTCAACTTTTTTTTCTTTCCGGAAAAGCTTGGAATTGACAATTTGTACTTAAAAATCTGAAAAAACACGGAGTTTTAAACAATTTTTACATGTAAAGTAATGAAATTTCGATTTTACAAAAAAATCTACCATATAAATATTTTTTATTAAAAAACACATTTAAAGTATCTTCTCAGTATTTTTAATATAATTCAAACTTTTTTGTTTTTAAAGTGGTAACTGTGTAAAAGATTAATTAAACACTAATAAGGTATTTTGTTATATTATTCTAGCATTAATTATGCTAAAAAACTTGATTTTTCTTATCTACAGTATAAATAGGTTTAAGTTTTATTTGACTAACTAATTACTGAATTTCTTAAAGAGTGTAAACTATTTAAGACGCAAAAACTATTTTCTAAAGCAAAAACTAAACAATGTATAAAAGTGACCCATAAATGTTTTTCATGTTCGGTTTTTATAGAGAGTTAGGTTATAAGTAAAATAATAAAAGTATTATATTAAGTTTTCTTAGTTTTAATTTAAAGTTTTATTTTTTTTTAGTTTTAATTTTTATGTAGAACAAGTTTGAAGTGAAACTAAAAGAATACAGCATTTATAACTGTACAGTTTTTTTTTGCTATTGCTTCTTATGTTTCTTTAAAATAACAAATAATTGTTTCACTCTAACAATTTACTACGTAAATCAATTAATCACTATGTTTAGTTGTACATTTTCTTTAGCTTGAAAAAATAAGTTTAACTTAACAATGTTTGTTTAAATTGAATTTGATTATTAACCTGTGTTAAGTGTTTAAACTTATTTTTAAAGCTTATCCTTTATATCAGGGGTCGGCAGGTAGTTGGTGCTCGCGGGCCAAATTTCAAGTTTTCAAAATCTTCGCGGGCCTAAGTTTCAGTTCTAGTGATATTTGTATAATGTTTTGGCTTTAGTTTTGGTCACATAAGAGATAGCTTTACTTTTATTCACTTAATTACTTTAATTGACTTTTACCCATACATAGAATGACTATTTAATATATAAATATCTATTGTAATAGAATTTAAATTGATTAATGTATTTAAGTCTTAATAAAATGTGTACTTTCTTAAATACTTTTAGTTTAACTTAACAACTTTTAGTTTAAAATTAATGTTAAGTTGAAAAACTGTAATAAATAGTAAACGACATTGAAAAACTATCTTAATGCTTCTTTAAATGTGTTTTCTAATTACAATAATTTTTGATGATTACAAAAAAAATTATACCATAAATCTTTTGTGTTAAATCGAAATTTTACTACTTAATATATAAAAGTTGTTTAAAATTCCAGATTTTTTAGTTTTATTGTTCAAAAATTAAAGTTTTTTTTAAATTTCTAAACTCCAGCCTAAATTGTCAAACATCAGGTTTTTTGGCAACCCTGTTTTCGACTTATGCAATTGTTTTAGGTTTAAGCTCATTAAAAAAAACAATACTTTGTGGTCACTTAAAAAATATACTTAAAAACTTCTTTAAATAAAAAAAAGCAAAACTAATACGCAAACCAAGGAAATACTACTTTTAAATTCATTTGCTGCCTCCAATTTAAAATATTTAAACCCAAGTATAAAAAGTACTTTTTCTGAAGTACACATTATCTGCGCTATATTCGAACTAATCACCTTAGATAATATATTTGTTTAGCTAACTTCTTTTGTTTAATAACGAATTTAGCTTTTAACAGAAAATTACTTAACTTATTTTTTATATTCACCTGTAATTTAGTGTTATGAAAAATTAATGTTTAAGTATTATCCTTATTTATTTAAATTCTATCTTTCATTAAAAATAGTGATACAAACTTTAAAGTTATCTGTTTTGATTGAAAGTTCTTATTATTTAATAAACTTAAAACTGATCACCTTATTTTACTTTAAACGGTTTAAAGACGTTTTGATAACAAAACTTAAACTTTTCTTTGAAATTTGTGCAGAATTTTTTTTATTTTTTGGAAATAAAATTATGTTAGTCCTAAGTTCAATAGTTAGTTTGTTTAAAAAAAATTATTATGTCTATATGGTAAGTTTTAAAGATTTTCGTTTGAATTGTATTAATGTATTAATGTATTTGAAATGCAATTTTTCACTGCAAAATTGGACAAAAATATTTTTTCAAAAACAAAATAAACTATATGGATAGGAAGTTTCGGTATTATTTAACATTGCGATATTTGGTATATAAAGAAATGTTATATAACTTTACGGAATTGAAAAGGTAACTTCTAGTCCATTTGGAATCCTGAAACTTTACAGGATTCCTCTTCAGACTTTTGTGATTTATTATTATGTTAAAATTTTATTGAACTTTTTTTTTTATATAATTATAATTTTAATCTACGTACTTAAATGCAATATTAATGCTAGCTAGCCTAGTAAAAACTGTCTTATAAAGCTTTACGGAATTGAAAAGGTAATTTCTAGTCCATTTGGAATCCTGAAACTTTACAGGATTCCTCTTCAGAGGTTATATTTTTGTGATTTATTTTTTTTTTCAAATTTTATTAATTTTTTTTTTATATAATTATAATTTTAATCTACATACTTGAAGGCAATATTAACACTAGCTAGCCTAATAAAAACTTTCTTATAAAGCTTTACGGAATTGAAAAGGTAATTTCTAGTCCACCTGGAATCCTGAAACTTTACAGGATTCCTCTTCAAAGGCTCTATTTTTGTGATTTGTTATTATTTTAAAATTTTATTGAACATTTTTTTTATATAATTATAATTTTAATCTACGTACTTAAACGCAATATTAGTGCTAGCTAGCCTAGTAAAAACTGTCTTATAAAGCTTTACGAAATTGAAAAGGTAATTTCTAGTACATTTGGAATCCTTAAACTTTACAGGATTCCTCTTCAGAGGTTCTATTTTTGTGATTTATTTTTATTTTAAAATTTTGTTAATATTTTTTTTGTATAATTATAATTTTAATCTACATACTTGAATGCAATATTAACACTAGCTAGCCTAATAAAAACTCTCTTATAAAGCTTTACGGAATTGAAAAGGTAACTTCTAGTCCACCTGGAATCCTGAAACTTTACAGGATTCCTCGTTAGAGGTTCTTTTTTTTGTAATTTATTATTATTCTAAAGTTTCATTGAAATTTTTTATATAATAATAATTTAAATCTACATACTTGAACGCAACATTAACGCTAGCTAGCTTAGTAAAAACTGTCTTATAAAGCTTTACGGAATTGAAAAGGTAACTTCTAGTCCATTTGGAATCCTGAGACTTTACAGGTTTCCTCTTCAGAGGTTCTATTTTTGTGATTTATTTTTATTTTAAAATTTTATTAATTTTTTTATTATGTAATTATAATTTTAATCTACATACTTGAACGCAATATTAACACTAGCTAGCCTAATAAAAACTGTCTTATTAAGCTTTACGGAATTGAAAAGGTAATTTCTAGTCCACCTGGAATCCTGAAACTTTACAGGATTCCTCTTCAGAGGCTCTTTTTTTTTGTAATTTATTTCTATTCTAAAGTTTCATTGAAATTTTTTATATAATTATAATCTAAATCTACATAATTGAACGCAATATTAACGCTAGCTAGCCTAGTAAAATCTGTCTATTAAATAAATACCAAAATAAAAACTTTATTAAATAACTTATTTTAATAAAGGTAGCGGTTGCATGCAATAAATAACAAACTGCCTGGAATCCAACTAGAATAGTGTATATTGACAGATCCCACACTTTATTTAGAAGAAGTATGGAAGCCCAAGCAAGATTTTACCGCAAAAAAAGACATGAAAAAAAGTTCCAAATATTCAACTGTGGCCGATATGCAGAAAATTACTCCAAAAGTAATTTAATTTTTTATTTAGAAATTGTATTACTAGTCTTATATTTTTTTAAAAGATCAAAGGTAATAAAAAACAAAAGAAAAGCAAAATTTCAGAAAAACAAGCAATAAAAGGTGATGAAGATAATGATCTACATTCAACAATGACGGTAAGAACTTATAAAAACCTATAATAAAAACTTTAAACACATAAGAAAACTTATTTTTTTACAGAAAAGTGAAAAACTATTCGTAAAACAATTAAAAAGAGGTTGCAAAGAACCCGAATATGAACGAAATTTTGTTAAAGATCCTGAAGGACAAATTGTTTATTGTTTTTCGTGGTTATAATAAAGTAAACATAATCTTTTGAATTTAAATCCTTTACAGGTTACATTTTACTGGGATAGAGTACCAAGTATAGATAGTAACGTTTATACTATTATAACATCAGCACTAAGCAATCAAACTGGATATTGTAGAGATGTTAATCACGACGATTTATGCTCATTAAACAAAAATTGTATAGCACACAGAGGAGAACTTCTAACTAATGTTTATCAATTGTTATTTCAATGGATTTTTATTTTTAACATAAGTTATGCTGTACGCAGGTGATCGATGCTCTTTTCATTAACGTTTTAAACGTAATGATAATAAATGAACGAGCATAAAGTTAATTTTATAGGCAAATTTATAAATTTTTCAAAAAACATAAAACTTTAATGTCAATTATTTTCCTTATCTTAAAAGCTATCTAAAAAAATTATTTTTTATCTTAGAGAACGCACCTTTGTCTTTAATTTAAGACAAAAAAAATTTGGTTTGGGGTTTGAATTATTTCATGGGGTCCCTCCAAAAATAAAGGTTTTTTTTTTTATTTTTTTCATTCAAATTGCCTTATAACCAAAAATAAATTAAAATTTTTTTTTTTTTTTGATTACCCTTAGTTTGCATGTTATTTAAACTCTTAAATAGTTATTTTATAAATAATGTTAATATCTTTTACGATTTGGCCCCAAAACAAAATGATGTATATTACACTATCATTTGCCTTGGCCATTTCCTAGATAAAAATTGATAAAAGGAAAAAAAAAATAATAAGAATGTGAATTACAACAAATTTAATTAAACTACAAAAATTTAATTAAATTTGTTGTAATTCACATTCTTATTAATTGTTTTTTTTTTCCTTTTATCAACTTTTTATCTAGGAAATGGCCAAGGCAAATGATAGTGTAATATACTTCATTTTGTATATTTGATATTTTTGACAAATATGAAGTAAGCGCCGTTTTAATTTTTAAGATAAAAAATGTATTCATTGTATACTTATATTTTTTTAAATCCAAAATATTTGTTTTATTATGTTAAATGTTTCTAGTAATCTCTGTTTTAAGTTTCAATAGAATAAAAAAAAGAACAGTCATTTGAAAGACATATTATGTTTTAAGCTGTTTAAAAAGATAATAATCAGAAAAACTCGCAAAAATAACATAATTTACGTCCATCGACCAATCGTTTTAAGATTTTTTTGTTCAACATGCTATGATGAAATATCAATCAGCTATTTCAATATCAAGCTAGTATCAAGTTAATATCAAGCAAGCATATTTTGTGTCTAAGTTGTTAGATTTGTTTTAATTTACTTTAAAAAAGTTCAGATATAAACTTTGTAAAAAGAAACTTAAAGTTTTATCTATACATTTTTTGTCAATGTAGAAAACAACTAGAAAAAGGAAGTTTGTTAGATAAATTCAGTACGTTTTAAGCAGTTGGCATAAATCACAATTCGCAAGCAGACGGAATAAGCTGTGGGATTCATGTCATTGAAGTATGAGCATGATCTGTTTATTAATAACTTAAAAACATTTTTATAATATTTTTTTACAACTAACTTTTAAAATATTTATTTATAATTTAGGCTGCAGAACAGATTGTACTTACTTACCCGTTGCTTCCGACTAGAATTCATCTATCTACCGGAGCATCTCAAAATTGCAGCAAAAGAATGGAAGTGGCAACTATGCTGATAAAGGAAGGAGGTAAAAAGTTATTACTATAGATAACTACTAACTATATTTACTGAGTTTTATTAATATAATAAAAATTTCGAACCGTTCGTTTAATATACTAATTAATGTTTACTTATAGTCATAAACGCCAACCAGTGCTACAGACGTCTTCGGTATAATGCTAGGAAAAAAAGCAACTTAATGATGAAATTAAATGGGTTAGTATATTAGTTTTCAGTGTTTTGTAAAAATGTTGTGTTACATTTGACTGAAAAATATTTAGTATAGCTAGAGCAGCAGTTCTTAAACTCGGGTAAATTTACCCATGGAGGTAAATTCCTTTCTTTTAGTGGGAAAACAGTCTTTATTACATGTTATTTAGATTTTTTTTTGAACTTTATTTGTAATTTATTATTTATTGGTTAACAGTTATTTTTTTTAAATGAATAATTTTTTTTTAAAGATTTTTTTATTTAATAAGCTTAAAGTTAAAAAAATCTAGTTTTTTTACTAAAAATTAAAAGTTATTTTATAAGTTGGAGGTAAGTTTCGCAATAATCTTTTAAAAAGGGACAAAAAAATAAAAATAAGAACCACTGATTTTGAGTATCTGTTTTAGATTTAATGTGACAACTGCTTCAAATGGTTTCATGCCATAGATTGTTTGAATCTATCGAAAGAGGAGTACAAGTTTTATAAACAAGAAGATAATTGTTATTTTTGAACGTGTTGTGAATACATTTAACAAATTAAACATGAGTTCAAGTACTAAAAAACTTTCAACTATACCTTTGTTTTTTTTTATTTATGTTTTCTTAAACAGTCAGGTAAACTTTTTCTTGTATAAAAAACCAAAAGTTAAGATGTTAAAACAATTGTTGAGTAGTATTAATCTTGAATTATTGTAATTAAAACTCATTAAAGTTCTACCAAGTTTTTGTTATAATTTTTTATTAGACATTTTTACTAGACTTTATGCTACGTTACATCAGTAATTTCTTGTGTGCATTTAATTTTCTCCTTATTTTAACTGTGATCATCTTGCATCATTAAAACAAATGACTTTGAGAGCTTTCTCTTAAACGCTTGAATGAACAATGATTTTAGCTCAAAACTTTTGATCAAATTTAATAAGTTATCAAGTTTTAAATCATAATTTTCTTGTAAAGTTTAATAATATAAGCTTTAAATGAATATAAATAACATAAATAGAACCTCTGACGAGGAATCCTGTAAAGTTTCAGGATTCC
>NW_028139641.1:27196-54615 GCF_965202585.1 Thalia democratica
TAGTGTGATTCTTTTTTTATTCAGTGTCTATTGATTACCACCCAATTATCAAGTGTATAATTATGTTAAACGATATTTGTGTGATACAAGTAGTACGGTTTATTGAACGATTAAGTAAAAAAACTCAAAAAGTCTGGTCTAAGAAACTGGTGTGCGAAGTAACATTTTAGTTTTCAAGTCGTCGCCACATGCTTTTACAATATTTTACGAGCTAGTACAAAATAACCATTATATTTCATACTATAAGTTTTTAACAAGTAAAACAAACGATAAACAGAATAAAGTATAGTTAGTACTCATCTAAAAAAAAATTTATTCATTGGTTGTTTTACAATTACTGGGATGTTAATTATGCATTACGTGCAGTTACCATTACGCTTGTTTGTAATTTTATTTGAGATATACAACAGCTTTTAAAACTCCAATTGTTTCTTTTGTCTATGTTTTGAAAATTTTCTTTAAGTTTGCTCGACCGACACTATGTGTGACGAAGATAAGCTCAGTGATAACAAAGTATTTCCAGGAGTTAATAATTTAGACCTGTACGTATTTCTTTTTGTTCTTAATATTTAACTATTAAAAGTCTGTGTTTCGTTTTTTCTATGTTTTTTTTTTCAAGCTTTACTTGTGCAGCTTAATATTGAAAACTAGACCAAATTTGTTACTCAATTCAAGTTTTTAGCTTGATATTAACTTGTTAAGTTTACAATATTTAATCTTGTACCTATTTTTCTCACAAAACTCAAACAAAACTTATTTTAAACAAATATATTTCGACGATTTTTTAAAAGGAGTATACAGCTGCAATGACACTTAATAACTTAAACATTTTATATACATACTAATAACAAATATGTCATGAATTATATTGTGTATAAGTCTATAAATACTTTATAACTTAGTTTGTTATATTGCTTTTAAATGCTTTGAAAAGCTTATATTTATACAGACATTTTGATTAATTACCAATACAAAATTGTTGAACATTCTTGTCGTAGAGTGATTGGAAACTTAACATAAGTAATTCTAAAGTGTATCTTATTTCAAACTAAATACCTTGTAGTAAATCAGTTTTGTAAAACAACGAGGCATCTCCGATTAATTTGTCTAAAACTAAACCATTTGTTGTTTCAGAAAATCTGTATTATATACTAAGTCTTATTTTTATTGTCATTATTATGTAACTCTTTGTTATTTAAGTTTAACTCAGAGTATTTTTTTAGTTTATGTCTGTAAATATTATTTTTTTTGTTTGATAAACATTATAAACACAGGCTTTTTCGATCTAATCAAGATTTTATACTCACAATTCTCACCCGCGCACAATTTCTACCCAAATAAATTTCCAGCTGATCAAATCACAATAACTTTCTTTTAATATTGATATTTAAACTATCACTTTTACCCCTTACCATTGGTCGGTATTTATAAATATCAAATTGTATAATCTTTTTTTTTATAATTTTTTATTTTCATTTTATTTTTAGATTTTAAAATGATTAAGTTTGAATTGTGCGCGAATTGAAACTGATCTTGTCCCGATTCAGACAAGATTTTAGTCACTTAGGGCAGTGCTTCTAGACCTTTTTTTAGTGGCGGAACCATTTTCCAAAGTTCAACGTTTCGCGGAACCCCTAATTTTAGTTTTATATTAAAATGTTTAATTAAATAAATGTTCTTTTATAAATTTCCAAAGGTTTCGCGGAACCCAAGAGAGGCGTCGCGGAACCCCATTTCAAAAGCACTGACTTAGGGTATTTTGCTTCAAATAATGATAACTTTGATAAAGTGTAATTTGACCCAAATATAAAAATTAACTAATATCGAACTACTTTACATATTTAATAAAGTTACTTATTGGGGACTTTAGTCGTGATTACTTGAAAAATAAAACTCTAATCTTTCCATAAGCCATTTAATAGACCATGTTGTGACTAAGAAAGCTAAGAATAACATTTCAGGATGTAAAAAACACTTAGTGTAAAGTAAGTGAGTGCAAATAAAGTTTTACGTTTTTAATATTTTACGTACGATATACGTACGATTGATAGGTTGAATTAAAAACTGTATTAGTAAGAATTTTCTGATAAGCCCAAAAAATGGTGTACTGATAATTTAACATAAAATAATAACTGGTGTTGTTTAACTTTTTTTTGATAAAATATTGCACTTTATAATATTTTTTAAAGAGTTTTAAAAATCAGGTATTTTATAAAATCAGGTAAGTATAAAAAAAAAAATAATTTTTAGGATACTAAACAGTGGCCTGCACTTAAATGTGTTTTTGCAGAAAAATTATAATAAAGTTATTTAACAGACAATATTCAATATACTGTGATGATTCTTAACAATAATTTTCTTTTGGAAAACTCATATGTTATTTAAAACCTAACTTGTTTACGCTTGCTAGCTAAAACTTATTTAGGCTCTAAATCTTGGTTGATTTTTCATGCAAAACTAAGGCAATATTGATTTTTAACAGTTTTGTGCTAGTTTAATGAACTGCTGCCATTACATGCATTATTCATAATTTGAACCCTGATTGTAAGAGCCAAAAAAAAACGGCCATATTCGAACACACTGATGCAAGGTTTCATAAAAAACATAACAAAGACATTTTTCATTGTGTAGATCAGTGTGTGGTGGTGCAGGTGTGTGATAGACCTCCTATAATAATTCTTAACTTATCTATGTATGTTTATTGTAAGTATTGTTTAGATTAGTTATTTATTAATTGTATTTAAGTTAATTTTTAAATATTTCAACTGATGTTTAATTGCTTACATATTTTTATGTTTAATAGTTTATTAAACCTTTTATAGTTTTTTTCTTACTAAAAGTTTTTATTTAATATTTAGTGATTGCTCTAAGTCTTTTTGAAATAGGTTTAAAGAGTCACCAGTTTTTTAAGTGTTTTATAATTTACAACACTAATGCTATGTTTATTATTAAATTTTTCTTTTTTCAAGTAATTAATAAAAGTTTTAAAATAATTTGTATTTTTGAAATAAAGTCCTTAAATTTCCTTGTGGTTTTTGTGTATAATAGATACATCACCCAAAATGACTTGTCTAATTTAAACAAATTAGTCTGAAATAGAATCTAGTATTTATTAGATATTTAAGAACAAGGTAGGATTTAATTATGATGAGTAATACCAATAAATTGAGTGTACCATGTTCTATACCTGATAATAGTTTTAATAATACTATTTTTTAATCTTTTTTCAGTATTTAAGCCTGGTTAAAATATTTCTTTCATTTTTTAAAAATAACGGCAAAAACAGGCTGTTAAAATTTTTTAAGGACTGGAAATATTGGTGTAACATTTTAAGAACTATTTTACAACCACTGAGTATTATACAAAATTATCATTATTTAAAACCAAAAAAAAAAAAACTTTACTGTTAAAATACATTTCTAATTGCAATAATGTTCTAGTTAGAGCTTACTAATAAATTGCAACTAGAAATGTATATCAACAGTAAATATTTTGTAACTACAGTTGTATTTTAAAAGAGCTAAAAATCATGTAAATACTTCTGGTGGATATTTTATATAATTTTAAGGCCGCCTAACTTGACACAAAAAAAAAACTTTTGTAGTATCTTTAGGACAAAAGAAAGAAGAAACGTACATTGTAGTTTCTTTTACTGAAAAAAGGAAGTGAAAATTCAAAGTGAAGAATATCTTTCGTAAAAGTAGAAAAAAAAGCGTATTTAAACTGTGGTTTACACATGCTGATCATCGTTTCCAATGGCGATTAATTCAATCAACTAAACTAATTTTCAAAAAAAAGCAAACTATTAGCATTGAGATTAAGAGAAAACTATTAGCATGAGAAAAAAATAGAGCAAGAGCACATTACGAGCAGAAAAAATCTACAGCATGTGATGCAATGATTCATGCGCAATGTAGGTACAACAATAAATATTGAACTGATATTTAGAGTGTGTATTCGAATCAAATCCTTACAGCAGACAGTACAGTAATTAGTTTGTTCGAGAAACTAAATTTAATAACAGTTTTGATTGTTTAGTTAGTAAATTTTTGTTTTATCAACGTTTATATGTTATAATGGTTTGTTTTGATTTAAAGTTGGTTTAGATAATTTTTATGTTGTTCATAAGTTTTTTGAAAAGTTTTCTCTTTAGTTTAGTATTTGTAAAAAGTTTTAATTACACTTAAGGAAATATTTTATAAAGTATAAAATTTTTCCTTTTTGATTCTTTAGAGTAGAGAATAAACTATTATTTGTGGTTGCCTGGTTTGTATAAAATATAAATTAGTTTAGTCAGGATTAAATTTATCAATGTGTAGTAGTGTAGTTGTAATCCATATTGCTAATAATACAAGTTTTATTTAAGTTTCAGTAATACAATACCTTTAAAAGGTTATAATGGCGTTTTCCTCGGTGAAAATTACCAGTCCTCACGTTAAACAATTAAACAAGAAAAAGGCTTCGTACCGTTTAACTTTGTTATTGTTATAAAAATATATCCATATCTTAACAAGAATCTACATACAAACCTTACAAAAACCCAGCGCAGTATAGTCCTCTATAATTACAACTAATCCAGTAAGTTGGAGATAATTGTAGAACCCAACAGAAAAGTAATAAAAAATACAATCAAAACTTCTTTTCTTATGCCCTCATCTCAAATCGCCTTATGTTTAACATTAGTTATTTTTTTACATTCAGTGTGAATCAAACTGCAATCCTAATTACCCTAAACAACTTCGTTTGTTTATAAAAGTAGAAACAATTTAGATTGGAACAACATCTATTTGACAACCATGTACAAATCGCCATGCTACAACTTCACCCTTCTAAAACTAAATTGTATGTACAATGATTAGCTTGAAAACACTGGCCACTTTAGATTCTAACAATGAAATATCATTAATCTAAAAACACAGCGCGCAACCGTGTACCCTAACTTCACCTTCCTCATTTTATATTTTAATTTGTTGTTGCATTGCTTGTGTTTATCAATGTGTCGTATTTTTGTATTTATTTTTGTACTTGTCTAAATTTGTTTTAAATGCTTAGTTTTGTTGAATTTTGTCCGAACACTTGCTTACAATTAAAAAAAAACTTCTATATGCTAGTGTTTTATATTATAACTAATTACGTGTAATTACCAATTGTTTTAAATGCTTAGTTTTGTTGAATATTGTCCGAACACTTGCTAACACTAAAAAAAAACTTCTATATGCTTAGTGTTTTTATATTATAACTAACTACGTGTAATTACCTATGAACATATATATATAAAGATTGTAAAACGGTATTTTATTTATTCTACCTAAATATCTGCTAAAAGGTAGTGAAATTTAAGTCATGCTATTAAACATAAATAAACACACTTATAATATTGTTGCTCCCAATTAGTGTTTGAATACTTAAATTTATTGGCCAGTTTGAGACTTTTATAGTTTAGTATTATTTATAGGTACTAATTACTACAAACTATAAATTTAACTAAATATATAAAGAAGTTTTGATAATTGTTCATTTGTTTGTAACTAAAGATTTGCATAGCAGTAAAACTTTGTTGTACCAATTAAATCTTTGCCGTTAACATTGAATAAATTTAATTTTATGGTTTTAAATATTTTTAAATTTAATTTGTTGCATTAGTTAATCCACTAATGTTTTTAAATGGTAAATTATTAAAAAGATTAAACTATATATTTTAATTAGTTATTAGTCATGAACAATACTGTATGTAGTTCGGTAAATTTAAAAGTTTAAAACTAATAACCTCAAATATCTTTTATCGACATATAAAAGAAAATAATAATGTAATAACAATTTTTTAAGTCTTAATATAATAAGCAAAACAATTAAGTTCTTTATATGTAACAAAAGTTTCAGTTTAACCGTTATATATTGTTTACAACAGAAGCTTTATAATAAAACATACAAAATGGATAATATCAATTTCGACTCGAAATGGCCTGAAGTTTTTCTGGGAAGCGAATCCCTTCCTGCTATTATCAACAACGATTGCACTTGTTATGGTAACACCCTACTTCAGGTGTTCAACCACACTCCTGCTTTAATCAACCACGTTAAAAGTAACCAGTGCGTAGATGTTTTAAAAGACTACTTTGATCTGTTAGAGCGGTGTCACTTGAAAAAGAAGAAAACCAATGCAGACCGGATCATCGAGTTCATGACGAGAGGCAGCAAGGATCTTGTGTTTGGTCGGTTCAATGACACGAGCGAGTTGCTGATGAACATTATAAGCAAGATGCCTGAAAACAACAACGTGTTGAAAGAAATATTCTGCTGCGGAAACAGTAACGTGTACTGCTGCAAACACTGTTGCAACGAGTGGCGCTCGGAAACAAACCAGCACGTGAGAGTTAACTTGGGTAGGACGATCACGGAGTCTCTTGCTGAAATGAGCAGAGTAAAAGACGTTGACGGGCAACGTACATGCGGTAAGTGTGGAGTGTTAAGAAGCTGCACGGAAAGGTTCGTGATTGACGAGGCGCCACCCGTTTTGAGCGTCAAGTTACCAACAGGCGAAGACACAAGTCACGAAAAACTCGAAAGAATGTTGTTTCCTGAAAAGTTGAACTTCCGACCGTACACGAACGCCAAGAAGGGACAGGCGATGGTGTACAGCCTCTACGCCGTTGTAGTCTTCATTCCGGGTCATTACTATGCGTACTGCAAAGCACCTAGTGGTCAGTGGTGCAAGTACAACGACAGCTTGGTGGAAAAAGTGTCTTTGGAAAAAGTTTTGAGATCGAGCGCATCGTGCCTGTACTATCAGAGATCACCAGAGTTGGACGATGCATCGGATCAAAAAGATGGTTACTCGAATCAAGAAGAACAAATGATAAAAATAAGTTTTAACGAGGGTAAGTTTTATTTTTTTAAAAATTTGTAAGATTTTTATTTATTTATAAAAAAAACTTCAATTTAGTAGGTATCCTTATTATTTTAAGCTTCTGGTGGTTTGTTTTATATGTATATCAAGAGTTATACACGCTAAAAACTAATTATTTTTAGAATTAGAAAAACTTGCCTTCTCGGACAGTCAAAATGAGTTAGATGAGACAACTGATTATAAGCCAAAGCTTAAAGAAATCAGTCAGAAAAAACAAAATAAAAAGCTACAACAACAGAAAAAACACCAACAAAAGAAACAACAGGAACAACTTAAAAAACAGAAACAGAAGAAACAACCAAAACAACAGAAAAATAACAAAAGACAAAAAGAAGCACAAATTCAAGTTCAATGTGAGAAAAAGGAGCAAACTCCGGTGGAAGATTGTAGAAGAAAAAGAAATAACAAAAACAATAAAAATAGACAGAAGTGCGAACAATAAATACATATAAATTTTTAGTGTATACTTTGTGTTAGTTAACAAATAAAAACAAATGAACAAGAATTGTTTATTTTTTATACTAGTACTCTCCGTTATTATCTGTAAACAACTAGCTTGATAACGATTTATAAAATGATTTTTTATACTTATATCATTTATACATTTTACTGCTAATAGGCATTTCTGTTATTTTAATAATTGACAACAGTTTGCTTCAATCGTTTAAAAAAATCAAAACGACATTTTCTGCTGATTAATAAAATATCTTATAAACAGAATTTAAATACAAATAGTATGATGATTTCAAACAAGTAGTTTTCAAAATAATGATAATTATAAAGTGATATTTAACTTCTCATTTCAAAGTCGAAACTTCTACTGTAATCTTATAAGTCGAAAATACACAATGGTCAATTCAATTAATTACAATATGTCGATATTTATTCTGCAACATATGAATGGTTAACCATTAAACTTAATTTTGAATTAAAATTAAAATAGTATAAAAACACAGTCTGCTTATTCAACTGGCTTTGTTTATTACTAGCTAACTAAGTAGAACAAATAAAAAACGATTCAAACGCAATCAAATTTTCAAACAAAAATATTTTGTTTTTGAAAGTTCGCTCTGTAGGTAATATTATTTTAAAAGGAATAGAAAAAACTTATGTTTAAACTTAAAATTACGTATAAAGTTATAACTTTTTAGAAAAACAGTTAAATGTTACGAAAATTAATTAGATAATGTATAGAAGTAAACTTAGTTTAAGATAAATTAATATCAATCAAATAATTTTTGAAGTTATATGCATTAAAAATTTGAATTAAAATTTCTTTGTTTGTATTAGAAAATAGTTTAACTATTGCTGTAATTAGGACTTTTTAAAATATAAAACTCCGAGCCCTGGTCAAATAGTCATGAACATTAATTTTTTTGTGGTAAACTACATATTTTACATATTGTTTCTGTACTCATGATACCATAACAAGCTTAATGTAGAAATGCATTATATTGTGTTCATCTGCTATACTAGTAAAAGTTGTATAAATATTTGAATAACTTATATAAGTTATTCTGCAAACATCATTTGGCTATAAGAGCTCAGCACTGATTTTGTTAATGAAAGTAATGACTTGTGTCACCTCCTAACACCAAACTAATATTAATTTTATAAATTTAATTTAGGCCAACTCAGTGTGGTTTGAAGCTCAAAAGACCTCCTTATAAAAGTTCTGAACATAAAAAATAGCAACCACACATAACTTAAGGAACTTAAATTACCAAGATTTTTAAAACTTAAGCATATTAAACCTATAATTTGACATTATTTGAAAAAAAATGATGGAATAGGTAAGTTTTTAGAATTAACATCAGAAAAACCTGGACCTTGAATAATTAAGGTTGGCCCCTAAATCTTGAAAAACATTTAAATTGACAATTAAGGTTAGAAAAATCTGGAACTTTAGAAACTAAAACAACTTGAAAATTCTGTAATTTAAAGAAAAATCATTAACAAACCTGAAGTTTTTAACAATTTTAACATATAAAGTAGTGAAATTTCGTTTTGACAACAAATGTCATTTTTTAATTATAAAACATATTTAGTGTATTACTTTAATAATGATATACCAGGTAGTTTAAGGTTTAATTATAACTTAGTCTTGAACTAAAAGTAGTCCTAGAAACTTTTATTTCCAAAATTCTGTTAGAAATTTACAAAATCAAGAAGAAATTTCTCTAAAGTTAGTGGCCAACCTGAAGTTAATAATAAAATTCAGACTGTTAAATAACATAATGTTATTTATATTAAAACTAATAATCATAGAGTTATTTATTATAAAACACATTTAATACCATTCTAGTAATTTATCCTATTGGAAACAGTTTCATCCTATAGTTTAGACAAAAAAGAATGAAGCAAACTTGTAGAGTTACAAACCTAACCTTAGTCCTAAAATACCTTTGGCCACTCTGTGTATGGCATAACTTCCGAACAAGATATTTAAAAAAATTCTTTATAAAGTTTTTAAGAATACACTTCAGATTGTTAAAAAGCTTAGTTTTTTAAAGCCAAAGAATGATACCAGAAACTAACTAATTAAGTACATCTCATATGAAAAAGAACATTATTGTTATAAATTACAATTTGGTTATATTAATAATTTTAAAATGACAATAATCTTTTAACATCAAATATTTACAGATTTTTTAAATAGTCTCACAGCAGTTTTTTATGAAATCAAATTTCCCATGATCAAAGGGTAGCTATATATCTTACCACACCATGGTAATGGTCAGTTTTGATTGTAATGCATGTTTGTTACTTTCATCATTTTTTTTTTGACATTAATCTAGTTTACCAATTTGTTTTTTACATACCTTAACCAATTAGTTTTGATTTGTTACAAAAAATATTTTTCAGCAGCCCACTTCAGAACACAAGAAAGAATATTGGATCTCCCACTTTGTACAAACACATTGACCTAATTACTCAAGGTTTGTTTTGTTTCTGTTTATAATATTAATTGGAGTGTTATTATAAAATAAATGTTAAGTAATAATTTTCAACTAGATAAAGTAATACATTAATTAACCTGTGCTTGTTTACTTTTTTGTTGTAAGTTACATTAACATATAGTTTTAACTTGTATAAGTTATTTTTTTGTCTATTTAAAAAAAATTAAAACACCTTAATAGTATTGATTTTATAAATGTGTATATTAACTTGTTAATCTTAAAATTTTATTGTTTAAACTTTTTTTTTTGTTTTTTTATATAAAACTTAGGTTTATTGCTATTTTCATCTGAGTTATTTTAAAATTTCTTACATTAAGTTAGTTCATTCAAAAATCTCAGGACAGTTTTTTTTTATAGATTTTGAATAAGATTTAGTTGCAATAACTTAGTTGTTCAAGAACTAGTTTTACTTGAAAGCTTCAGCTTTATAAAACCTTAAAAAATTGTTTTACGGATTTAAAAAAAACTAAGGATGATTCAAAACAGCTTAAGGTCACACAAAACAGTCTTGGTAATTCAGTAAGTTTTTTTGGCTCAAAGAGTGGCAACCCTGTAAATTTTATAGTAGAATATAATTAAGTTAAATTGTACCTAAATTTTAGTTATACCATGCCCTTGTGTTCTGATATATATCATAAGCAAGGTTGCCACACCCTTATGGTATCTCAGGATATTTAAACAGGGTTGCCACTCGGTCAGGAAAAGTCAGGAAATCAGGAAAAGTCAGGAAAAATTTAAAAAAATGTCAAAAGTCAGGAAATGTCAGGAAAAAATGGGGTGTTTTGAAAAAAAGTCAGGAAAAGTCAGGAAATTTGATACAGGTTGCCACACCATTTGATACAGGTTGATCAGGTTGCCACACCCTTATGGTATCTCAGGATACTTAAAGCTTTGAAAATTTTAGGACATTTTGATTGTTTTTACTACTAAGGTTGACTCAGAATGTTAATATTTTTTTTAATCCCAGGAATAAGTTTTATATTTTAAGTGAGATTTAGTTTATAAAGTTGTAGTAACTTGTTATTTTATGTCAAATCTTATTGAAGAACTTGAACTGTGTTAGTTTTTAAAGTTTTTTTTGTTTGGATTTTGCAAAATTCAGTATGACTCACGCTAGACAGTTGATTGTTTTTGGTTCAAACAGTTGCCACCCTATGTTTTAAACTAAAGGTGAACATAAATAGGTGAAGTTTTTTTTTAACAAAGTCCTTGTTTATTTTTATTTAAGAATTAACAAAAACAAAGACTAGCAATTTACAAGAGTGAAAGAAAAAAATTGTGCTGAAGTTTTATTTTTGAATGAACTAACTTAATATAAAAAATTTTAAAATTACTATAAATAAGATCTTAAATTTTTACTACACTTTTATTTCAACTTTACAATGTAGCTTTTATTTGATCTTTAGAATTTGTGTATATTTGTTACTAGTTAAAATGAAATCCATGAAGTTCAACTTCTTACCTCTGTTTTTAATTCATGCATTATACTTGTTTTCGTTTTTTAATGCTGCAAAAACTTTTTTATTTTGTTTATTACGTTTTGATTAAGAATAACTTACCATTGAAGGTATTTAAAACAAACATAAAATTTTATTACAGTTACTTCAGTTCAAGATATGAGGATAGTCCACCTTCTGCTGCAACTGGAGATATCTAAAGATGAATAAGAAAAACGTCTGGGAATTCTAAGTTGTTCGACATTGCCAGGGTAAGTTAAGTATTTAAAAAAGTTCACATAATACAATAATAACTGGTCTATACATTAAAAATTAATATTTGTTATTTTCTGTTTTCATTTGTACTGTGTTTTTTCGTTTATATTGAAAGTGACTGCTGTTTTAACAAATTATTACTCATAAAAGTCTTTTGCATTAACATAAACCCTTTGTGCAAAATTTTTAATTTATTAAAACCCAGGAACACTTTAGTATACTAAACAAAAGTAATTTATTTTCAACTCATGCATCCTTGTTATTACGTCATAATTTAAACTGTAGTTACAATACAAATATTTAAATGATTAATTAAGAAGCTGTTTAATTATTTGTAATTTTAGTTTGCTATATTAAAAGTGTTACTGTATTATTTTTGTTTAAGTTTTTATTTTTTCCTGTAATAGTAGTAGTAGCTTACCATGTAGTAGTTTTTCCAGTTCACTTATTGTTGTTAATGAAGTGAAATTTTAATTTTAAGTTAAAATGTTCTGCTCATAATATAGTTAATGCAGTATTAATTGCAAATTTAAATTAATAGTTTGAAATAATGTGTTATTTTTTTTTCATGTTACTTGAGCCAAATATAATAACAGTTTTATAGCTAGTAAGAATATAGTTTAGATACTAAACTAAACTTTTTTTTTTGCTTCAATGAACAGTTGTTGTAATTAAAACCTTAAAAAGATCTAAATGCATTTTTCACAACTGCTATGTAATTGTTAATCGTTTAAGATGACACAAGGTTTAACATTTATTAAATAATAGGTTTCATAAATTTAAGAAGTGAAAAAGTCGTAGCATTTTTGCACTAGTAGTCCTTTATTTTGTAGAATTTTTAGTTTTTATTGTAAGCTTGAAATTTTTTAAACAAAATTAACTGACGACTTCAAATTGATTTAAGTTTCATGATGATAACAAACTTATTGCAAACAATTAAACAGATTTCAGATGACAATGAAAAGAAGAAAACACATACAACCTGTCATGTTTCTAGCTACATTTTTTTATCTTTATTGTTTTGCATTTCTTTGCGTAAATAAAATTTGTTAACTAATTTCAAGAGTCGATTGTATTATTTGTTGAAATATAAAGGTGACGCTGTTATAAGATATATTTATAAATTAAGTTTGTACGTATGTACAGGGCTAAAGAAAAGTTCGTATTTATAATCTCATTGAGTCAAGCCCTTCAGAGAATTTTGAAAGCTTAGAAATTTATTAAGAGAGCCCATCTTATTTTTGCAATTTAGTCTTATAGTAAATTTTTATTTCTCTGATCAAATATAATTTGCTCAGGTAATTTTAAGGTAAGATCCAAGGTATAAAATTCCTTTAGGTTTCTTATTTTATGCGCATAATAAATATGAGAAAATAAGATCGAGCATAATTTTCTATAATAATCAAAATAGCTGCGTATTTTTTCGGGACAAATGATCGTTATGAATTGAAATCCAACACATAAAAGCTTATTTATTAAAATAAGTTTTTTCGTAGAGAACAGTGCAACTTGTTAAATATTTTGCTGGCTCGATATTATAGAACATATGCAAATTTATTTTTTTCAACTATGATAGAAATTAAAAATATTATTAAATAAGCATATTCGTGTAAAAAATTAAAACAGGTATTGTAACCTAGTTATGAATTAAAAAATTGTTCATGGGCCGTCTTAAATTTGCTCACATTAATCACGGTTGCCAAATAACCTGGTATTTGACAACTTGGCTACAGTTTTTAACCTGTTCAGTGGTAAAAAATTTATTTGATAAAAAATAATCTGTCATACAGAAAAATTTTCTATTACTTATGTTATAATTTATTGCAAAACATATTTATAGTAGCTTTACAGTATCTTTTTAATGTTTTTATACTGTTTAACACAGTTTCTTACATTAAGTTTAACTAAAAACTAACCCAGAAAGTGTACTTTTAAAGCCCTGGAGAAAATTTTCCAAAACATTAGGCAACTCTGAGACCTGAAAAATAAAAGTATTGTGTCGAACAATAAGAAACTATTTGATCAAAAATAAGTTAAAAAATATATTGATTAATTATTGTTATAAGAGAACAAAGTTTGAATCACAAAATCGTTTTCTACTGCAAAAGATAAACGATTTTATATAAAATATACATCGCAAACGTTATCTTACCTGCGGGCTGCAGTTTCAAAAACCCATGAAACATGAGTAACTTTGATATAAACAGGGGTCGGTAAACTGCGGCCTTAAAAGCCAAAATCTTGGGCCCGCGAGTTGATTTTGATGTATGTGCTTTATATATACAAATATTAAGCTTAATTACGATGCTAACAAAGATTTTTTTTTGTATGTTGCCAATACCTGGTCACAGATTTTTAATAACTTTTTAGTCATAAGGGTTTTTCTTCTGTTTATTAATAACATAGAAGACATGTTTTTCACAACAGCGTTTGATTTTTTGACAGTTTGTAAGTCGATTTTTTTATAGTTTATATTCAGTAAATCAACTTAGTTTATTGTCAGCACGATTTGTTTAGTATGGATTTCCATATATAACAGTGCATGTTTTCTGCTGTTTTAGTTATTATTATCAAGTTATTAGACTAATAAATGCTATATATTAAAAAAAATGTGATTCATTCTCATTCAAAGTCTTATGATTACCACCCAACTAACAAGTGCATAATTATGTTAAACGATATTTGTATGATACAAGTAGTACGGTTTATTGAACGATAAAGTAAAAAAACTCAAAAAGTCTGGTCTAAGAAACTGGTGTGCGAAGTAACATTTTAGTTTTCAAGTCGTCGCCACATGCTTTTACAATATTTTACGAGCTAATACAAAATAACTATTTTATTTCATACTATAAATTTTTAACAAGTAAAACAAACGATAAACAAAATAAAGTATAGTTAGTACTCATCTAAATAAAAATTTATTCATTGGTTGTTTTACAATTACTGGGATGTTAATTATACATTACGTGCAGTTACCATTACGCTTGTTTGTAATTTTATCTGAGTTATATAACAGCTTTTAAAACTCCAATTGTTTCTTTTGTCTATGTTTTGAATATTTGCTTTAAGTTTGCTCGACCGACACTATGTTTGACGAAGACAAGCTCAGTGATAAGAAAGTATTTCCAGGACTTAATAATTTAGACCTGTACGTATTTCTTTGTGTTCTTAATATTTAACTGTTAAAAGTCTTTGTTTCGTTTTTTCTATGTTTTTTATTTCAAGCTTTACATGTGCAGCTTAATATTGAAAACTAGACCAAATTTGTTACTCAATTCAAGTTTTTAGCTTGATATTAACTTGTTAAGTTTACAATATTTAATCTTGTACCTATTTTTCTCACAAAACTCAAACAAAACTTATTTTAAACAAATATATTTCGACGACATTTTAAAATGAGTGTACAGCTGCAATGACACTTAATAACTTAAACATTTTATATACATACTAATAACAAGTATTTCATGAATTATATTGTATAGTCTATAAATACTTTATAACTTAGTTTGTTATATTGCTTTTAAATGCTTTGAAAAGCTTAAATTTGTACAGACATTTTGATTAATTACCAATACAAAATTGTTGAACATTCTTATCGTAGAGTGATTGGTAACTTAACATAAGTAATTCTAAAGTGTATCTTATTTCAAACTAAATGCCTTGTGGTAGATCAGTTTTATAAAATTTCTAACACTTATCTTTAATTTGTAAGTCAACACGGCGGAATTCAAATTTAAATACTCAAATTATTAACACCTATATATTTTTTGTTTTAACTTTTCAGCAACGGTTAAAAATTTTCGGTACCTAAATGATTTAATTAATGTTATAAGAAGTATTTTTTATTCAAAACGTCAAACTTTGTTGTACTTTTATTAGTCGATAAACAGTTGCAACAGCTTAGTCAATTAGATATGCAAGTAAATAACATTTATTTTACATTTAGTTATTATTGCAACAATCGTGTTTAAGTCTCATTTCATTATATTCAATATAAAGTGATTAAATTGAGATTTGACAAAAAGCAGGTTTCTTGTAATGTTTTTGACTTTTACATATTTTATACTTCTTTTTACGATATTAAAATTTTTACGGATTTTTGCTGAATTAAAATTACAAAATTTCGAATATCGTCAATAAAAACAGCCTTAATAAGTTTTGCGCTTTTATTTTGAAATTTAAGTAAAATAAAGTGACCTGCTATTTGAGAACGCATTACTTTGTTGAAAATTCAAACTCAAAAAGCAGATTACTTCGTAAAAAATTGATATAAAATAATTAAATTTAGTTTACAATTTGTTTATAATACTATTTGTATACTCTATAAACTTATTTTAAGCTTTACATATTTGAAATAAAGCATTTTCAATGTTTGCAATTGTGAAACAAAATGCACTGCAGTTGTTTGAAATTATATAAGCTTTAAAATATTGTGTTGTTTATAGTATTAAAGTTTTAGTAACAGACAAACTATACAAAGATCTCATTTATCTGATAAACATGGGATATAAAGAATAAAACTTTTCATAGATTTTAACCATTACTCAGCAACAAGCTACAACTGAAGATAGTTTGCTATATGAGTTTTCTTAAGTTTAGAAGTCGTATTTGTTTGTTCAAAAATCTAACTATAATATGCAAATTATTAGAAGCACAATAAAAGTTTATTCCGTATTTTATTTTTATCTTGTTTAATACATTTGAATCTTAAACAAACAAAGAATTTAAAACAGTTTAAACTAATTAAATATGTTTATATGAGTAATACTAAGCCGTAAAATTAAAAGATTATCAAAAATAAATAATGCTCAACAATATACAGACAAAATACAGGCAAATAAACGAATGATTTATAGGTTAACCTTAAATATGAACTAAATAAAATTAAATTGTTATATATATATATTTTTTTGTTATTTAAAATTAACAACCTTATACAAAGATTCTGCATGTTTTTGTATTAAAATCTACAAAATCTACAACAAAAAAATTTTAATCTATTACTACATTTTTTATTTGTAATGGTTTTATCGTATAACAAGTTATTTTATTTACTTTCACTTATTCGCGATAAAATAATAAACTTTAAACGTTACGAATATATTCTTAAAGTAAATAAAGTATCATATTTTATTAACCGTTTATAAGCACAGTATTAATAAGAAATAAACAGGGTTATTGAGCTCAAATTAAGGTTAAATAATCAAACTTTCGATAAATTGTATTAATTGTGAAAAATATTTTTTATCCGCTAGGTGGCGCCACGGAGTCAACAATTGACCTTTGACCTTTCACCAAATTTGATTTGGAAAATAAAAAATTAAAATTATTTACGGGTTTTTTGTCCACACGATGTCGCTGTTTCATACCTCCACGTCCCCTCCTCCACCCTTAAAGCCTAGCCCAACTCATACTGAGCGAAATTTTTTTTTACTCTAAATATACATCATACGTCAACTTCTATTTCAAATACATTTTTCAATACAACTACTATTATTTATATTTTAACACTTTGTTACTATGCAAACATCTTTTGACAAAACTAAATCTAAAAAGTATAAAACTTCATTATATAAATTGCAAACAGTATACTTTACCATGAATTATTATTAAAAATATCATCATTTTAAAGTAGTTCCTTATGAAATGTTTAAAAACAAATTTCAAAAGGAGTATAAAAACAACGAATTTTATTTCAAAATAAATGCTTTAAACATCAAGTTTTTATTAGTAGCTAACTTTTGAGCTCTGGCAGGCACTCTTGTATATTGTTTACAAAACATTTTAAACTTATTATTTCCCTTTAAGCCTTCGTACCCTTTAACTTTTATATTGTTATAAAAATATATCCATATCTTAACAACAATCTACATACAAACCTTACAAAAACCCAGCGCAGTATAGTCCTCTATAATTACAACTAATCCAGTAAGTTGGAGATAATTGTAGAACCCAACAGAAAAGTAATAACAAATACAATCAAAACTTCTTTTTTTATGCCCTCATCTTAAATCGCCTTATGTTTAACATTAGCTTTTTTTTACAACCAGTGTGAATCAAACTTCAAGCCTAATTACCTAAACAACTTCGTTTGTTTATAAAAATAGAAACAATTTAGATTGGAATAACATCTATTTTACAACCATGTACAAATCGCCATGCTACAACTTTACCCTTCTAAAACTAAATTGTATGTACAATGATTAGCTTGATTACACTAGAGATTCTAACAGAGAAATATCATTAATCTAAAAACACAGCGTGAAACCGTGTACCTTAGCTTCACCTCCCTTATTTTATATTTTAATATGTTGTAGCATTGCTTGTTTTTATCAATGTGCCGTATTTCTGTATTTATTTTTGTACTTGTCTAATTTTGTTTTAAATGCTTAGTTTTGTAGAATTTTGTCCGAACACTTGCTAACACTTAAAAAAGTTCTATATGCTTAGTGTTTTATATTATAACTAATTACGTGTAATTAACAATGAACATATATATAAAGATTCTAAAACGGTATTTTATTTATTCTACCTAAATATCTGCTATAAGATAGTTAAATTTAAGTCATGCTAATAAACATAAATAAACACACTTATAATATTGTTGCTCCAAATTAGTATTTGAATACTTAAACTTATTGGCTAGTTAGAGACTTTTATAGTTTAGTATTATTTATAGGTAGTAATTACTACAAACTATAAATTTAACTAAATATATAAAGAAGTTTTGATAATTGTTCATTTGTTTGTAACTAAAGATTTGCATAGCAGTAAAACTTAGTTGTACCAATTAAATGTAACTGAAAATCTCTGCCGTTAACATAGAATAAATTTAATCTTATGGTTTTAAATATTTTAAAATTTAATTTGTTGCATTAGTTAAACCACTAATGTTTTTAAATGGAAAATTATTAAAAAGATTAAACTATATATTTTAATTAGTTATAAGTCATGAACAATACTGTATGTAGTTCGCTTAATTTAAAAGTTTAAAACTAATTACCTCAAATATTTTTTATCTACATATAAAAGAAAATAGTAATGTAACAATTTTTGAAGTCTTAATATAAAAAGAAAAACAATTATCTTTTTTATATATAATAAAAGTTTCAGTTTAACCATTATATATTGTTTACAACAGAAGCTTTATAATAAAACATACAAAATGGATAATATCAATTTCGACTCGAAATGGCCTGAAGTTTTTCTGGGAAGTGAATCCCTTCCTGCTATTATCAACAACGATTGTACTTGTTACGGTAACACCCTACTTCAGGTGTTCAACCACACCCCTGCTTTAATCAACCATGTCAAAAGTACTCCGTGCGTAGATGTTTTAAAAGACCACTTTGATCTGTTAGAGCGGTGTCACTTGAAAAAGAAGAAAATCAATGCAGACCAGATCATTGAGTTCATGACGAGAGGCAGCAAGGATCTTGTCTTTGGTCGGTTCAATGACACGAGCGAGTTGCTGATGAACATTATAAGCAAGATGCCTGAAAACAACAACGTGTTGAAAGAAATATTCTGCTGCGGAAACAGTAACGTGTACTGCTGCAAACACTGTGGCAAAGAGTGGCGCTCGGAAACAAACCAGCACGTGAGAGTTAACTTGGGTAGGACGATCACAGAGTCTCTTGCTGAAATGAGCAGAGTAAAAGACGTTGGTGGCCAACGTACATGCGGTAAGTGTGGAGTGTTAAGAAGCTGCACCGAAAGGTTCGTGATTGACGAGGCGCCTCCCGTTTTGAGCGTCAAGTTGCCAACCATCGAAGACACAAATCACGAAAAACTCGAAAGGATCTTGTTCCCTGAAAAGTTGAACGTCCGACCGTACACGAACGCCAAGAAGGGACAGGCGACGGTGTACAGCCTCTACGCCGTTGTAGTCTTCATCCCGGGTCACTACTACGCGTACTGCAAAGCACCTAGTGGTCAGTGGTGCAAGTACAACGACAGCTTGGTGGAAAAAGTGTCTTTGGAAAAAGTTTTGAGATCGAGCGCATCGTGCCTGTATTATCAGAGATCATTAGACTTGGATGATGCATGGGATCAAAAAGATGGTTACTCGAATCAAGAAGAACAAATGATAAAAATAAACGAGGGTAAGTTTTGATTTTTTAAAAATTTGTAAGATTTTTATTTATTTATGAAAAAAACTTCAATTTAGTAGGTGTCCTTATTATTTTAAGCTTCTGGTAGTTTGTTTTATATGTAATTCAAGAGTTATACACGCTAAAAACTAATTATTTTTAGAATTAGAAAAACTTACCGTCTCGGATAGTCAAAATGAGTTAGATGAGACAACTGATAATAAGCCAAAGCTTAAAGAAATCAGTCAGAAAAAACAAAATAAAAAGCTACAACAACAGAAAAAACACCAACAAAAGAAACAACAGGAACAACTTAAAAAACAGAAACAGAAGAAACAACCAAAACAACAGAAAAATAACAAAAGACAAAAAGAAGCACAAATTCAAGTTCAATGTGAGAAAAAGGAGCAAACTCCGGTGGAAGATTGTAGAAGAAAAAGAAATAACAAAAACAATAAAAATAGACAGAAGTGCGAACAATAAATACATATAAAATTTTTAGTTTATACTTTGTGTTAGTTAACAAATAAAAACAAATGAACAAGAATTGTTTATTTTTTATACTAGTACACTCCGTTATTATCTGTAAACAACTAGGTAGATAACGATATATAAAATGATTTTTTATACTTATATCATTTATACATTTTACTGCTAATAGGCATTTCTGTTATTTTAATAATTGACAACAGTTTGCTTCAATCGTTTAAAAAAATCAAAAAGACATTTTCTGTTGACTAATAAAATATTTTATAAACAGAATTTAAATACAAATAGTATGACGATTTCAAACAAGTAGTTTTCAAAATAATGATAATTATAAAGTGATATTTAACTTCTCATTTCAAAGTCGAAACTTCTACTGTAATCTTATAAGTCGAAAATATACAATGGTCAATTCAATTAATTGCAATATGTCGATATTTATTCTGCAACATATGAATGGTTAACCATTAAACTTAATTTTGAATTAAAATTAAAATAGTATAAAAATACAATCTGCTTATTAAACTGGCTTTGTTTATTACTAGCTAACTAAGTAGAACATATAAAAAACGATTCAAACGCAATAAAATTTTCAAAAAAAAATATTTTACAACTTTGCAAGTATGCTCTATAGGTAATATTAACTTAAAAGGAATAGAAAAAACATATGTGTTGACTTTAAATTACGTAAAATATTATAACTTTATAGAAAAACAGTTAAATGTTACGAAAACTAATTAGATAATGTATGGAAGTAAACTTAGTTTAAAATAAATTAATATCAATCAAATCATTTTTGAAGTTAAATGTATTTATAATTTGATTTAAAATTTCTTTTTTTGTATTTGAAAATAGTTTAACTATTGCTGTAATTAGGACTTTTTAAAATATAAAACTCCGAGCCCTGGTCAAATAGTCATGAACATTAATTTTTTTGTGGTAAACTACATATTTTACATATTGTTTCTGTACTCATGATACCATAACAAGCTTAATGTAGAAATGCATTCTATTGTGTTCATCTGCTATACTAGTAAAAGATGTATAAATATTTGAATAACTTATATAAGTTATTCTGCAAACATGATTTGGCTATAAGAGCTCAGCACTGATTTTGTTAATGAAAGTAATGACTTGTGTCACCTCCTAACACCAAACTATTATTAATTTTATAATTTTAATCTAGGCCAACTCAGTGTGGTTTGAAGCTCAAAAGACCTCCTTATAAAAGTTCTGAACATAAAAAATAGCAACCATACATAACTTAAGGAACTTAAATTACCAAGATTTTTATAACTTAAGCATATTAAAACTATAGTTTGACATTATTTGAAAAATAAATGATGGAATAGGTTAGTTTTTGAATTAACATCAGAAAAACCTGGACCTTGAATAATTAAGGTTGGCCCCTAAATCTTGAAATACATTTAAATTGACAATTAAGGTTAGAAAAATCTGGAACTTTAGAAACTAAAACAACCTGAAAATTCTGTAGTTTAAAGAAAAATCATTAACAAAGCTGAAGTTTTTAACAATTTTAACATATAAAGTAGTGAAATTTCGATTTGACACCAAATGTCATTTTTTTAATTATAAAACATATTTAGTGTATTACTTTAATAATGAAATACCAGGTAATTTAAGGTATAATTATAACTTAGTCTTGAACTAAAAGTAGTCCTAGAAACTTGTATTTCCAAAATTCTGTTAGAAATTTAGAAAATCAATAAGAAATTTCTCTAAAGTTAGTGGCCAACCTGAAGTTAATAATAAAATTCAGACTGTTAAATAACATAATGTTATATAACATTATGTTATAAATAACATAATGTTATTTAATTTAAAACTAATAATCATAGAGTTATTTGTTATAAAACACATTTAATACCATTCTAGTAAATTATTAGTAATTTTATCCTATTGGAAACAGTTTCCTCCTATAGTTTAGACAAAAAAGAATGAAGCAAACTTGTAGAGTTACAAACCTTAGTCCTAAAATACCTTGGCCACCCTGTGTATGGCATAACTTCCGAACAAGATATTTAAAAAAATTGTTTATAAAGTTTTTAAGAATACACTTTAGATTGTTAAAAAGCTTAGTTTTTTAAAGCCAAAGAATGATACCAGAAACTAACTAATTAAGTACATCTGATATAAAAAAGAACATTATTGTTATAAATTACAAGGTTATATTAATAATTTTTAAATGACAATAATCTTTTAACATCAAATATTTACAGATTTTTTAAATAGTCTCACAGCAGTTTTTTATGAAATCAAATTTTCCATGATCACCATGATCAAAAGGTAGCTGTACATCTTACCACACCATTGTAATGGTCAGTTTTGATTGTAATGCATGTTTGTTACTTTCATCATTTTTTTGACATTAATCTACTCTACCAATTGGTTTTTTACATACCTTAACCAATTAGTTTTGATTTGTTACAAAAAATATTTTTCAGCAGCCCACTTCAGAACACAAGAAGGAATATCGGATCTCCCACTTTGTACAAACACATTGACCCAATTACTCAAGGTTTGTTTTGTTTCTGTTTATATTATTAATTGGAGTGTTATTATAAAATAAATGTTAAGTAATTACTTTCAACTAGATAAAGTAATACATTAATTAACCTGTGCTTGTTTACTTTTTTGTTGTAAGTTACAGTAACATATAGTTTTAATTTGTATAAGTTATTTTTTTGTCTATTTGAAAAAAATTAAAACACCTTGTTAATATTGATTTTATAAATGTGTATATTAACAACTTGAAAGTTTATTGATAAGTTTATTGTTTAAACTTTTTTTTTTTGTTTTTTTATATAAAACTTAAGTTTATTGCTATTTTCATCTCAGGACAGTTTTTTTTATAGATTTTGAATAAGATTTAGTTGCAATAACTTAGTTGTTCAAGAACTAGTTTTACTTGAAAGCTTCAGCTTTATAAAACCTTATAAAGAATTGTTTTACGGATTTAAAAAAACTAAGGATGATTCAAAACAGCTTAAGGTCACACAAAACAGTCTTGGTAATTCAGTAAGTTTTTTTGGCTCAAAGAGTGGCAACCCTGTAAATTTTATAGTAGAATATACTTAAGTTATATTATACCTAAATTTTAGTTATAGCATGCCCTTGTGTTCTGATATATATCATAAGCAAGGTTGCCACACCCTTATGGTATCTCAGGATATTTAAAGCTTTGAAAATTTTAGGATATTTTGATTGTTTTTACTACTAAGGTTGACTCAGAATGTTAATTTTTTTTTTAATCCCAGGAATAAGTTTTATATTCTAAGTGAGATATAGTTTATAAAGTTGTAGATGTCAAATCTTTTTGAAGAACTAGAACTGTGTTAGTTTTTAAAGTTTTTTTTTATTTGGATTTTGCAAAATTCAGTATGACTCACGCTAGACAGTTAATAGTTTTTTGGTTCAAACAGTTGCCACCCTATGTTTTAGACTAAAGGTGAACATAAATAAGTGAAGTTATTTTTAACAAAGTCCTTGTTTATTTTTATTTAAGAATTAACAAAAACAAAGACTAGCAATTTACAAGAATGAAAGAAAAAAATTGTGCTGAAGTTTTATTTTTGAATGAACTAACTTAATATAAGAATTTTAAAATAACTTAGAGTAAGATCTTAAATTTTTACTACACTTTCATTTCAACTTTACAATGTAGCTTTTATTTGATCTTAGAATTTGTGTATGTTTGTTACTAGTTTAAATGAAATCCATGAAATTCAACTTCTTACCTCTGTTTTTAATTCATGTATTATACTTGTTTTCGTTTTTTAAAGCTGCAAAAACTTTTTTATTTTGTTTATTACGTTTTGATTAAGAATAACTTACCATTGAAGGTATTTAAAAATAACATAAAATTTATTACAGTTACTTCAGTTCAAGATATGAGGATAGTCCACCTTCTGCTGCAACTGGAGATATCTAAAGATGAATAAGAAAAACGTCTGGGAATTCTAAGTTGTTCAACATTGCCAGGGTAAGTTAACTAACGTATTTAAAAAAGTTTACATAAAACAATAATAACTAGTCTATACATTAAAAATAAATATTTGTTTTTATTTTCTGTTTTCATTTGTACTGTGTTTTTTGTTTATATTGAATATGACTGCTGTTTTAACAAATTATTAATCATAAAAGTCTTTTGCATTAACATAAACCCTTTGTGCAAAATTTTTAATTTATTAAAACCCAGGAACACTTTAGTATACTAAACAAAATTAATTTATTTTCAAGTCATGCATCCTTATTATTACGTCATAATTTAAACTGTAGTTACAATACAAAGATCTAAATGATTAATTAAGAAGCTGTTTAATTATTTGAAACTTTAGTTTACTGTATAAAAAAGTGTTACTGTATTGTTTTTGTTTAAGTTTTAAAAAGATGTTTTAAAGTTTTTAGTTTTTCCTGTAAGTAGTAGTAGTAGCTTACCATGCAGTAGTAGTTTTTTCAGTTAACTTATTGTTGTTTATAAAGCTAAGTTTTAATTGTAAGTTGAAATGTTCTGCTCATAATATTTTCATGTTGATATAGTTAATGCAGTATTAATTGCAAATTTAAATTACTAGTTTGAAATAATTTGTTAATATTTTTTTTTCATGTTACTTGAGCCAAATATAATAACAGTTTTATAGCTAGTAAGAATATTGTTTAGATACTAAACTAAACTTTTTTTTGCTTCAATGAACAGTTGTTGTAATTAAAACTTTAAATAGATCTAAATGCATTTTTCACAACTGTTTTGTAATTGTTAATCGTTTAAGATGACACAAGGTTTAACATTTATTAAATAATAAGTTTCATAAATTTAAGAAGTGAAAAATTTGTAGAATTTTTGCACTAGTAGTCCTTTATTTTGTAGAATTTTTAGTTTTTTTTGTGAGCTTGAAATTTTTTAAACAAAATTAACTGGCGACTTCAAATAGATTTAAGTTTCATGATGCTAACAAACTTATTGCAAACAATTAAACAGATTTCAGATGACAATGAAAAGAAGAAAACACATACAACCTGTCATGTTTCTAGCTACATTTTTTATCTTTATTGTTTTGCATTTCTTTGCGTAAATAAAATTTGTTAACTAATTTCAAGAGTCGATTGTATTATTTGTTGAAATATAAAGGTGACGCTGTTATAAGATTTGTTTATAAATTAAGTTTGTACGTATGTACAGGGCTAAAGAAAAGTTCGTATTTAGAATCTCATTGAGTCAAGCCCTTCATAAGATTTTGAAAGCTTAGAAATTTATTAAGAGAGCCCATCTTATTTTTGAAATTTAGTCTTATAGTAAATTTTTATTTTTCTGATCAAACATAATTTGCTCAGGTAATTTTAAGGTAAGATCCAAGGTATAAAAGTCCTTTAGGTTTCTATTTTATGCGCTTGATAAATATGATAAAATAAGATCGAGCATAATTTTCTATAATAATCAGAATAGCTGCGTATTTTTTGGGACAAATGATCATTATGAATTGAAATCCAACACATAAAAGCTTATTTATTAAAGTAAGTTTTTTCGTAAAGAACAGTGCAAATTGATAAATATTTCGCCGGCTCGATATTATAGAACACATGCGATTTTTTTTTTTAATTATGATAGACATTAAAAATATTATCAAATAAGCATATTCTTGTAAAAATTAAAACAGGTATTGTAACCTAGTTATCAAATAAAAAATTTGTACGTGGGCCGTCTTAAATTTGCTTACATTAATCACGGTTGCCAAATAACCTGGTATTTGACAACTTGGCTACAGTTTTTAACCTGTTCAGTGGTAAAATTTTTATTTGATAAAAAATAATCTGTCATACAGAAAAATTTTCTATTACTTATGTTATAATTTATTACAAAACATATATATAGTAGCTTTACAGTATCCTCTCAATGTTTTTATACTGTTTAACACAGTTTTTTACATTAAGTTTAACTTGAAACTAAAATCAGACCCAAAAAGTGTACTTTTGAAACCCTGGAGAAAATTTTCCAAAACATTAGGCAACCCTGAGACCTGAATAATAAAAGTATTGTGTCGAACAATAAGAAACTATTTGATTAAAAATATATTGATTAATTATTGTTATAAGAGAACAAAGTTTGAATCACAAAATCGTTTTCTACTGCAAAAGATGAACGATTTTATATAAAGTATACATCGCAAACGTTATTTTACCTGCGGGCTGCAGTTTTAAAACCCTTGAAATATGAGTAACTTTGATGTAAACAGGGGTCGGCAAACTGCGGCCTTAAAAGCCAAAATCTTGGGTCCGCGAGTTGATTTTGATGTATGTGCTTTATATATACAAATAGTTATTAAGCTTAAATACGATGCTAACAAAAGATTTTTGTTGCATGTTGCCAATACCTGGTCACAGCTTTTTAATAAATTTTTAGTCATTAAAGTTTTTCGTCTGTTTATACACATAAAAGACGTGTTTTTTCACGACAGCAATTGACAGTTTGTAAGTCGATTTTATTACGAACTAATAGATTTATTCTAGTTTATTTTAAGTAAATCAACCTAATTTATTATCAGCACGACTTGTTTAGTATGAGTTTTGTTTATAGTAGTATATATTTTCTGATGTTAAAGTAATTATTGTGAAGTTATCAGACTAATAAATGCTATTTATTAAGCATAGTGTGGTTCTTTTTTTTTTATTCAGTGTCTATTGATTACCACCTAACTATCAAGAGTATAATTATGTTGAACGATAATTGTGTGATACAAGTAGTATGGTTTATTGAACGATAAAGTAAAAAAACTCAAAAAGTCTGGTCTAAGAAACTGGTGTGCGAAGTAACATTTTAGTTTTCAAGTCGTCGCCACATGCTTTTACAATATTTTACGAGCTAGTACAAAATAACCATTATATTTCATACTATGAATTTTTAACAAGTAAAACAAACGATAAACAGAATAAAGTATAGTTAGTACTTATCTAAATAAAAATTTATTCATTGGTTATTTTACAAATAATGGGATGTTAATTATACATTACGTGCAATTACCATTTAGCATGTTTGTAATTTTATTCGAGTTATATAACAGCTTTTAAAACTCCAATTGTTTCTTTTGTCTATGTTTTGAAAATTTTCTTTAAGTTTGCTCGACCGACACTATGTTTGACGAAGACAAGCTCAGTGAACAGAAAGAATTTCCAGGACTTAATAATTTAGACCTGTACGTATTTCTTTGTGTTCTTAATATTTAACTGTTAAAAGTCTTTGTTTCGT